>NC_086379.1:50757720-51057720 GCF_036588685.1 Mytilus trossulus | reverse complement strand
AAAATTTAAAACGGAAAGTCCCTAAACAAATGGTAAAGTCAAATGATAAATCACATCAAACGAATGGACAACAAATGTAATATTCATGACTTGGAACATGCATTTTCAAATGTAGAAAAATGGTGGTAAAGCTGTTAATATCAATGATAATACATCTTCGTCATGAAATTGTACTAATTTTGTGTAATTCCTAATACATTGATGAGGGGGGGCAAGGGGTTTAACTGTTATGCTGTTATGGGGCATTTTAATTCTTTGTTATCTGTTATTCTGAAAATATATTTACTGTTAGCTGTTATTGTCTTATTCTTTGTTAGCTGTTAGAGGACTATTATTTATTTTGTTATCTGTTATTGTGAGAATCTATTTGCTGTTAACTGTTATTGAAAACTGTTATTGAAAATTGGAATGTTAGCATTTTGACAGCCAATCTTCCGTAGAAATTGAAGATAATTGAAAATTGTGATTTGAATGGATAATAATCTCATTGGCACGCTTACCACATCTTCTTACAATGTATATCTATTGGGGTCTTTCTACTGGTAATATCGGGTGGCCCTGTATTTGTCGAAGAATTTCAGTAACATGCATCACATAAACATATTAAAATCAATTGGACCAAGGACTATTCCAGTATATATTTTAATAAATTCCATTGTTTGTGAACATGATGCATTTTGTACAAATTATAATTCACTTATTACTTGTACAATAACTTAGAGTATGGATTTTGTTATAAAAAAAAGCATTGGAACACCCTATAGATTTTTTTATTCATTGACCACATAATAATCTTTATGTTGTACTATTACACCACTGTCCCTATAAGTGCTACTCCCTCTCTTTTCATTTACATGAAAGGGAACCCTGACCACTATATTTTTAAAAGCTTTTTTAAACTGCTTCACATGGCGAAAATTGAAGCCCAGAAAGTTCAAACCATTGATGCAAATACAGATGTGTCTAAAGTTTAATTTTTCGACAAATACCCTTTTTAAAATCCTACAGCTTCTCCAATGATGTACCCACATTTTCCATATTCTATAATTTCACATAAGATACATGATTGGTGTTTCACTTGGTGTCATTCGAATTTTCACTAGGTCCATTTTCTATTATACTATCAGAATTGTCACTTGAGTCAATTTCTATTATCAGAATAACCATAACTGGCATGTGTGTTTCAGTTACATGTCCTGTCTCCACTGCTCTGGGTATTTTTGTATTTTATAAGTAAGTTTTATCATGAGGTCATTAAATAAAAAAAATATATTGTGCATCAATGTTTTTTTTATAACTTGTGAAGTATATATATTGCTTTTCAGAAGAAAACAAATTGAAAATCTAATTGATAATAATGTACTAACATTGGCTGCACTATTTTTAAAAATTAAATAAAAAAACCCTAAATCATTAAAAATTGATCCCTCAAATGCCCTAGATCAAAATTATCCCTACATCAAAAACTGAAATTTCGCTCAGAAAAATTCAACATCAATACTATAACTCATGGTACAAGTTACGGGAAAAAATCAACCAAGGCAGAACTGCCTCAACGGCTGAAACATCTTATTTGCACAAATTACAAATTTCTATGTCCATACCACAAGACATAAACTAAGATCTACGAGTCATCTACTGGATTGGTCCTGGACAGATTTATTTTCATATTCCATTTACTGTTATCTGTTATTATCCCTTTTCAATTCCTTGTTATCTGTTTTTCACCAAATCAATTCACTGTTTTGCTGTTATGGGGACCCCCCTTGCCCCCCCCCTCATTGATTGTCCCAGTTCCCATGTTATAACAGGAGACATTTACACCGTTCGTGACCCAGAGTTGAAATAATTTCTCATGCAGTAAAGGACCCAAATCTATGAATCTCCTTTCCCGTCAATTATTATTTGAAATGAGTGACGTATTATCATCCACGACTTACTCCGTTTTTCTGGCTTAAAACGGATAAAACGAGAAATGCTGACAAGAAATTCTTGGATCTTTTCTTTAATCAGTAATGAAAATAGTTGATTAATGTACACAACGTACATTTAAAAAAACATTTTACTTCTAACAACAACTATGATAACTCTATTTCTGGTATCAAGCATAAGGTAAAAGAACTCACCAAGGAATTTATTTTAATAGCGGCAGTTAATGCTGATAATAGTATTATCATTGTTTGATGAAAATTCTTTCAGGTTCTGCAAAAAGAAATCACGAATTCTCCCAAATTTAAATTCAACTGCCTTCACTTCCTGAAAATGACATCTGTACCAAACATACATTTTTAGCTTCTTCTTTACAAGCAGCACCAGATACTTTGAAACTTCCAACTGTGTATTGGCTTTCGAAGCTGCACAAAACACCTGACAAATATCTATGTATTTCGTCTTCAAGCCATTGCCTTACTACTAAACTGTCTAATCTACTTACAATTACACTTGGTACTGATAACAAATTTGGATCTAAACCATGACAAACTTGATCAAACCCATAACAAATTTCTAAACACTTAACAGGACCATGTCATAGCTTACCCAGACCATAGCAATTTCAATACTTTGCCTAGTCCGTGTTATCTTCTTGAAATTAACAATTCCAATGTAGATAGTTAGACTAACAATACAGATGAAAAAATCGGATTTGCTTTTTATTTGATCGATTGAATAAAACTGAATCAATCGTTCGGAATGTTACTTAACACGACAATGTTCAAACTATGACAAAATCACTGTACTAAACGTTCCTCGATATGTAGAGGTTACTACCCGTGAATGTGGTTGTCGAGTAAAATTGTAAAGTAGCTTATTTTAATATCTTGTGGTATTCATCATTTCAGCAATCAAATATGAAATGATTTCGGTCTCTCCTCAGCCTGTATAACAAATCTGAGCTCTACATAATATAATGGTTCACAGCTTTATAGATTTTAAATCTTTGAAGCAGACTACTACTTATTGATGTTAAAACCGATAAATATGTTGAACATGAACAAATCAAGTCATCTTTTCAATTTCTAGTGAACAAATAGAAAAATACTTGTTCCTATCATGAAATATACATTAATGCATTCCGATAAATCGAAAATAAGATTTTCCATATTGTTTTTGTAAAGTATCAGCCGCTGGAAAAAATGTTAATCTTAAATTACTCGTTCATTCCACTCACTCGAAAAGAAGAGACTCGCAGCTAATATTTGACAGTATCAATATTCTACAAACCTTATAATCTGTACTTTTCATAATCATTTATGATCTTTTAAATGAAACATCTTTCATTAAATGGTATAATAGTTCATCAAGCAGTATGTAAAGCGCCGCGCGTGGAAGATCCAGTACACGCTTTTCCTGCAATCTTGAATCAACGTATTATCTTATTATCCTATAGATTTTTAGGAAAATAATTGGTTAAAAGCGTCCTAGTGGAGACTGTGTATATTTCATATTAGGTCAGTAGGAAGGCGGGGCTTATTTCATACACGGTCAGTGGTGGTGTTACTTCCCTTTATAAATGAGAAAAATCCTAAGTTTCAACAGACGAAGAAATTGATGATTAAGATTGAAATAAATACACAAAACACATATAAACCTAACAAGTTGTTATTGTTTGCATCTGTTTTGTATGATCAATGGAAGTAGTTTCTTAATGGTAACAGTATTAAAGACTTACTCAATTTAATAGATCTGAATTTCACACGTTAAGATAGTCGGTAAGATACATTCGTTATATAGTACTGTGCTAGTGACGTAAAACGGTATATATCTCCTTCTCAACACCCCCCTTTTTCTCCTTCTCCCGATAATATCAAATTGTCGTTGCCTTACCAATCATTATCAATACAACTTTTTTGTTTTGTTTCTATTGTTTCAATTTGTTTAGAAGGTTACTATAACTAGTGTTACAGTAACGATCGCCATAAAAAAATAATACTTGTGTTTTACTATGAGGGTGTTAAACGACCATGACATATCGTATAGTCGGGGGGTAAATGCCTTAAATGTTCAGGCATTATGGACTAAAAAGGCATCAAAACATGCATTTTTCTAGTTTCCAGACAATAACTTGTGTTTAAGTGTATGTATCTCTCTGTAATTCAAGGTACCATACCACAAAGGGAAGGCTGGGGTTGCCTTTGTGGGTAATTGCTCATTACGTTCAGAAATTAGTGGCTAAAAAGAAGAATGTTTGTAGTTTCCAAACAATAACTTGTGTTAAAGTGTATGAATCTCTCTAAAATTGTACTGAAAGATACCATTCCATAAAGGGAAAGCTATGATTGAGTTTTGTATTATTACTAAAAGGGTGGTTAACAAAATTGGGGAAATTCTATTCCATAACATTTTTTTTTTATCTTGATTTTTTTCAATTTAACATTGAATCTGTCCGATTTATATATAAAAGCAAAAGATACTGGTACGGCAGGAGATACACACCATACATGATCTGTCAGTTATATGAAGTATTCAGCAATAGCACAGTATTGTAAATTAGCAGAAAACCTTCAATTGCATATTATTGAAAAATAACGCAATATCAAGAAATCCTTAATTTCTCACTAATGCGCAATAGCAAGACATATCCCTTTGCACAGTATTATGCATTAGCATTTTGTGTCAGAAACCTATATTATGTCAAAAATTGATCGCAATCTTAATTCAGACGGTACATGTATCAAGCTTGAATATTGCGTCCAAACTTGCACCAACCTTTCAGAGTTCGACGTAGTTTTATCAGGCTGCGCTCAGCGAAGCATTTTATCAACAGTTACATATAAACTAACGTTCTTGATAAATTAACGTACATTTTCCCCTTTTTTCCCCTTTTTTCTTATAAAGGAACGTTATTGAAAAATTAACAGTAAATTTCACGTTCATTGTACTTATCGGATAAACGAGCGTATATTAAAAGTTTCCCATTGTGAACACTTAGAGCTCCCACACTTAGATTGTAACACTTTTGGTGCAACGTGGTGTACTTAAAGATCCTAATGATATAAGATTTAGCGCGCTCAATGGTGTAACATTTCTAGCGCACAGTTATGTAACATTCAAATGGTGTAACACTAACAGCGCCGAATGATGTAGCTAGTTATGCTGGCGTTATATTATGCAAAAGATTTTTCTTTGAAAAAAAAAACAAATACCAAAGGATTGGTTTAAAAGTCCGCGACCTTATCATAACAGTTATACACTTTCTATTTCGATGAGTAGTTTAAAACCAGCAACTTGGTGCTTTAAGTTGAAGAGACTCTTTATCTTATTAAAGTTACATTTTGAGACGACAGGAAGTGCAATGACATTATAAGAGAGATTAATAGTGTTAGTGAACTAAAGTTAAGGATATGTATGTGTGTCCGTATGTTTCTAACCTTTGCTATGATTAAACAGATTATATATGTTTCCTGGTGTTTTGAAAATAATAAATAAGAATATGTATGTTTATCTTTAAACTTTCATTGTAACCAGTTGCTAACATGTAAGTAGATCTAAAAACTTTAGTCATTTAATATAAGAAAGAAGATGTGGTATGATTACCAATGAGACAACTATCCACAAAAGACCAAAATAACACAAACATTAACAATTATAGGTCACCGTACGGCCTTCAACAATGAGCAAAGCCCATACCGCATATAGTCAGCTATAAAAGGCCCCGATAAGACAAATTGAATGTAAAACAATTCAAAGGAGAAAACTAACGGCCTTATTTATTTAAAAAATGAAAGAAAAACAAATATGTAACACATAAACAAACGACAACCATTGAATTACAGGCTCCTGACTTGAGGCACATACATAAATAAAACTATTTTCTACGAAAAAGATTCGAAAAACAGCAGAAAAATTAATAATTCACCATTGGATGTAACATGCACCTTTGAATACAAGATATTCTATCTGCTTAAAATATGAAGATGTATTATTGCCAATGCGACAAATATCCACAAGAGACCAAATGAAGTATTATATATACTATATGGACGATACTTAAGTACAATACAAAAGGTTACGGCACAGCCTTCAACAATGAGAAAAACCCATATTGTATATGGGAAAACTATAAATTGCTACGACATAGTAAAATAGGAAAATATATTAAACAGGAAAATCAAAGATATATTTTTGAATACTGTGGATTTGTTATTGATGTCGTTGGGTTGCTGTTTCAGTGATTTTCTTTCATAATTAACCTATTTATTTTACAGTATGACATTATTACTGCTTATTGTCCAGCTGGTAGTTCTAGTCAACGGATTACAAAGCGATCAATTTGAGTTCAATAACATAGACGATGTAATAAAGCCAGAAAGTAGCTTTAACGTCGAACAAAACTCTCAATCAACAGACGTAATCATCAAACTTCAACCAGATGGCACTGAAGAAGATATCCAAGATATGCTTTCTAGATATCCTAAGTTTAAACTGTCAAACCAGGTAAGGCCAACTGATAATGTGGTATTTAGAAGCTTAGATTTTTGATTTACATAAAAAAAAGTAATGTATTTAATGTTCACGGGTTGAATACCTTTTGCTTGGTCTATCGTATTAAAATGTTGGTGGGCTTTGTTGGTATAATGATAATGATATCAGTCACGGTTGTATTATTTATCAAACCATAACAGAAATCACATTTTTCAAGTATATTCTATTTTTTTTCAAGATCATCCATAATATCAACCCTCAACGAAAAGAATTCCACTGACAGATCTCTCAGAATTATGGAATTGCTTTCGGGTTGATAAGGAAGTGTTATCTCAAAATTTAAAGCTATTACAATAAACAGTTCACATATATAATACATGTATTTGTACAGAGTAGAAAATATGAAATGTATTTGACGAGGTTAAAAAAACAAAGAGAAAGAAAAAGCTCTCAGAGCTTTTTTCCTGTTTCGTAGGGAGTACAAATACATCTTATATAATCCTACTCGGTACGAATATTGTTTTTATTTTTCAATTTTACATTGAGCTTAAAACTTTTTTTCTGTCCAAATCGTTGTTGTTGAATGAAATCGATATGATTTAAACGTGGGCCGCAATGAGTCCCTTAATTGAACTTTAGCAGAAGACTATAGGATAATATTTATTAAGCACTCCCCCTTTTAAAAAAAACTTTATAGAGAGCTCTTTATATGATGTATAATAATGACCGCTGAGGAAAGTAAACTTGGAATTGATAGTAAATAAAACATTTAAGTTATTTCTAGTATATATTTATGTTCATGTTATTCTAAAAAAAAACCGGGGAAATAATTCAAATTAATAGAAATAAAAAAATAACGGATTTTAGAAAAATGTGGATAGCTTAAATAACATTGTCCTGACAGTGTCCCTAAGTACCTATTAAATGCCATTCTGTATTTGTATACTGGAAAGGTCGATTGCAGAATGAACACAGTTATTTATCATTTCCAGAAGAGTACATCCTTAAATCGTATACTACAGAAAAACGCGAAAATAATTGAAATCGATAGTAAAGAAAAAAATTACGAATTTTGTTAAAAAAAGTGGAGGGTTTAATAAAATAAATTGTCCTGTCCCAAAGTACCTATGATACATCCATATATAAGGGTCTGGTTGGGGGTAATTTCTGCTTCTTTGCTTTAGATTTTAGACCATTTTATCAATTCTTTTTACTTTTTGCTAATTATTCTCCAATCTTTATATTGTAGCACCTCATTATTTTCTAATTTTGATTAATTTTTGTGTCAATTTTTCTCTAATTAGTATATTTTTTGCCCATTATTCTCTTTTCTGTAACTTCCCCTGTCACACCCTAATATATACATACGAAGTTATAGACACATAATACAATTAAATTCATAACAGTGTGGTCGACGGTAAAACGTTTGTTAGTAATTATACTGAAGAATTCACCTCTAACTTGTTTGTCGTTGTCGATGATTTTATGTTCACTCCGTCTATCAGAGGCCTTCAAGTGAGGATTTAAATAATCACTTGTTAACACATTTTGATACATAAAATGAAACTTTCTTTTCACAAATCATTTAAGGAATTTGTTTTAAATATTTTTTTAACATCACTTGCTACAGTTTCACTTTTAAGTTGATAATGTTCAGAGAGGGGGGATAGGAGGGGTCCCTATCCCGAAATCCCGGGCTTAAAAACACCAGATCCCGAAATCCCGGGCTTTAAAACACATAATCCCGAGGTGACGGAATTCAAAAAAAAAAAAATCCCGGATCCCGAAAGGGTCAATCACGAAGCCCGAGCTTAAAAACACCCGATCCCGGAGTCCCGATAAAATTCCTATCCCCCCTCTTCAGAGCTGATATCAATTAATAATGATAAAAAAAGTTTATTCATTGTAAAAAAAAAAACTTTTAAGAAATGGGGACCCGCGGTATTTCACAAAATATCTTATTGATGAAGAGAACAAAATCATTTAAGAGTGACCTTCTATTTATTCAATGCTAACCATGTGGGCTTTGTTTGTGAAGAGTTCCAGATGACAAAGAAAATCATTTTTTTTGTTGTTGTTATAAACCATAAATCGATCCGTTCATTCAGATATTTGTCAATTTGTCTTGGCTCTTAAGTCCAACACACAACTTTTCACGAAATTGGTATTTTTCTTACAAAAATTACATTATAAATGTGATGTATTCTTTTGATGGAGAATGAATGTTGCACCTTTATTTATTTTTTGTCGTTTTTTTGGTGTGTGTATCATTGACGTATAAGACAACCTTACACCCCTTTATTCAAAAACATACGAGATGGCATTCATGACAAAATAACTAAATTAAACTTACAGCAGAAGAGAGATAATGAACACCTCCTTTATAGTCTACTAAAGATCGAAGTCACTGGTATTTTAAAAAAATGATGTAATCTTGTAAAGGAAACAACAAACAAAATAGTTCGAATATTTATATTGGAAAAAGTAACGATGTGTAAATTATAACAATTATTTTATTTCAATTGAAAATCAAACTGTTGAATTTTCCCGCTGCGAGCAAATTTTACTTTTGGTCGTATTTGAAATTCAATATTAATCTTGTATTCTTGTTGGAAGCTGCACTGTGTAGTTTATAATCTTGTATTTTTTTGATGCCACACAAATCCAACACAGACACAAAAAAAAATGTAGGTTTAAGAAATAATTGATACAAACTATACTTTATTGTAGTTTTAACATGGGTAGCCATTATATTCATGATTAATTTTGCACGAGCGATATCGAAAAACTATTATAAAAAGTGTACTAGTTCAGTGAAAATGTACGCCGTACTTAACTTCTAAACAAATAAATTAACAAAAATTAATAAACATACAAGACTTCCAAAGGCCAGAGGCTCCTTACTTGGGACAGGAGGAACAAATGCGTTCTGTATGATTTTGTGGATAAATGCATCTTTAAAAAATAGTCGAAAACAAAATTGTCTGTCCAATAAAAAGGTTGAGGCCAAAAAAAGATGAACGGTGCATTATAAAAATAGAAGCTGGTTGCAAAAATTGACGACAAGATCTATTTACAACTTGAGTATTGCCTTATACTATTAACCTGAAATAAATATATTTATAGCAATTCCCTTGATACGAATACATGTTGTCTTGGGCTTGTTTTTCTCTTTGGTTGGGTTGTTGTCTCTATGACAATTCAATTCTCATTCTTATCATAGATATAACTGCATGTAAAAAAAAGATTTGTTGTGTGATAGACAATCATACAAATTCTTTCCAGGGATCAACAGGCGTTAGCAAACTATAGGCCCCCGTATGGCCTTCAACCATTAGCAAAATACACACTTTATAGAATGAAAGCTCCAAGAGGTCTTGGCATGTAAAAACAAACACGAAAGTTGAGCGAGAGAAAAACAATAAGGATACCGCATGAAAATTGGAAAATGGTCCGCAATTTTACTTTAGTCAACTCACTAAGTTGAAATTAAAGACCTGGCGAATTTTAGCCTTTTCAATGGATGTGATGTATGTTTTAAAAAAATATGGTTAGTTTAGACATTTTAATCAAGTCTTGGTTTTAAAATTATTTGCAAGTAAGTTTAAAGTATTTAAAACAAACAATCACTCACAAAAAGACGTCAAATCCATCAACAAAAGAAAGAAAAAAATGAATAGACGACCTATAATAACGCACAGAATATCATGTGTGTGTTCGGGCCGTATGAGTATTTGGACCATACGTGTATGGTCCGGAATATATTTCATTTGCGATCAATAAATGCACGAAATCGTCCATGTGTATGTTAATTGGGTCGATTTGAAAAGATGAATGCGTTTCTGTTGCCATGCAAGTTTTTTTCCACAAAGTAGTAGAAGTATAGCAGAACAGTTTTACCAAATGCATGCACATTTCACAAGGTTTAATCCAAATAGTTTTCTTACTATCCAATAACTTTCAAGTACGAAAAAGGCAGGACAGAAGTATATTTTGTCTATATGTTTTGTATTTGCACACTTTTTGAAAGTGGATTATGCATTCGTTCTAAAATATTTTTTTAGACCAGATAAAAAAGTTAAAAGATCATGACCTTATTCGACAATCGCAATTGTTAAATAGCTTTGACGTCCGAAAAAGATAATCAATCAACACGTGCTTTGCAATTTTTAAAGCCAGTAAGTCATTCTTTTTTCAAAACACAAATTCCTGATTAGTATTTCGAATTATTTTATTTAGGCGTTGAGAACCTTTAGTGACCCCGCAGTTTAAGGAGGTAGACCTAGGTTAAGGGAAATAACTCTTAAAATCATCAGTACGTTTGTGTCAACCATTTTCATAAATATATTCTAAGCTTCTTTGTTACATAGATTATTTTCAATCTGATTCAGGTAAATGCTTAAAATACGTTGATGAAACTTGACTTTTTCAAACACATAACTGATTTAAAGAGTTATCTCCCTGAACCAAGGTCTAACACCTTAAATGTCTATACTAAGGACGTCGTGAGCAATGGGCGTTATAGACGAACGTTCACCTAATCTGTCACAGTCAATGGGATTTTAAAGTGCGCCAATCAATGTCCACAGCCACACTGTTATGAATTCGATTCTATATAAATTATGTTGAATATTACAGTTTAAATTGTTCGGTGAGACGTTCTACAAGTTGTCATTGGACAAGTCCAAGATTCCAAGTCAGTTAGAAGATGGTACAGTAGGAATGATGGAGGATGACAATGATGTACTGCGCATGAAAAATGAAAAGAAGGTACTTTCACACAGTATACTTAGTGTTTTATTGCTACAATTAAAAGTATAAACATCAGTCGGTCTCTATTTTAAAACCGGGACAGCGTTGAGTAGAGTGTCTTTGCCTAACTGAATTAACGTCTTAATTTTTTTTTGTTACGGCCCGGTCCTTTTTTACCACTAGTGCTCGTTATATTGATGCTACTAAAAAATCTGCATGTAACCACGACAGAGCAGATCGTACCTTACAAAATTAGACATAGTACGTAGAATGTCAACAATCGCAGTCGCATGATCTGAAAAAAATGACCATGATACGTTGACATGGTTTATAGACAATCGCAAGAATTGAGAGAACGATACATGATGCATAGGCAATCAGAGTCGTAGAAAAAGAAATACATGTATACGAGTTATCAATCGGAGTGTAATAATAGTAATAGAAAATTGCAGTTTCATGAACTGACAAAATGTGACATTATACGCATTTTCATGCACTGAGATATGGTACATAAGCAATCGCAGTCGCATGAAATGACAAAATGGCGCATAGACAATTTCAATCTCAACAAATGAACAAAAAAAAAAACTGACGGTGGGGAGATTATCGACAAATGACAGAACGGTATATGATGCATAGACAAACGAACTCTAATGTTCCTTTAATTCAGTGGTTGTCGTTTGTTTATGTGTTACATATTTGTTTTTCGTTCATTTATTTACATCAATAAGGCCGTTCGTTTTCTCGTTTGAATTGTTTTACATTGTCTTATCGGGGCCTTTTATAGCTGACTATGCGGTATGGGCTTTGCTCATTGTTGAAGGCCGTACGGTTACCTATAGTTGGTAATGTTTGTGTCATTTTGGTCCTTTGTGGATATTTATCTCATTGGCAATAATACCACATCTTCTTTTTTATACTTTAAATTGAACTGAATTCATATTTAACTTGGTTAATGGTGTCCTTCTTTTGGCTTGAATATCAATGAGAGACAGAAAAATAGATACAGCTACAGTTAATGATCAACAGGTCGATATATAACAACATACATCTATGTATTACAGCAGAAAAGTTGTCAGTTTGTGTTTATAATGATAATTGTTTTAAACTCATATTTCTGTTGTATTTTAGGTCGAGTTTCTTGAGATAGACAAGAAAGAACTTATTATGCTTTATGCTGACACACCAGATCCAGACCCTGAGATGACTGACATGTGGCATTTAGTACGTAATTAGTGTTGAAAGGGGTTTTATAAGTATTTTTAGTAGGTCAAAAATCTAGAACTTAAAATATACATATGACCTTGAGCTCAATTTTTAAGGTCATAAACGAAGGACTTCAAATCAAAAGACTATAGGTTTTAGTTTTATATTTGTTATGGGTTATATCACTATATTCGTAATTTTAAGTATGAAGGTGGAGAAAACTTCAACAATTTAAGATTTATGTACCCTTCTGTAGCCATTTTTGTACGAATTTTTCAAACCTCAATTGTAACAAAACTACAGATATAATAAATAATAGAGATAGGCCATTTAGTACATATTCCAAGGGAAACTTGATGCAAAGCATTGTTGTTAACTGTTTCATTGCTTTTGATAGAAAAAGAGGACTTTGTGGCAAATAAATCAAGATTTTGATAGAAAATCCACAGCCTTTAATACAGTGATTTTTGTTATAAATTTGAAACATTAATTTCTCACTTGATTTTCTATGATGTCCTAGTGTTTATTTTTTACAAAATGTTTTAAGCCACCTGTAAATTCCAAAACACCTCGTTCTGAGCCACTAAAGCTGAGCGCACCCTAAAAGGTGTACTTGATTTTGGTCATATTTATATTTATTTTAACCAATAACTACATTTATAAACTTGTTTTAAGGAAATCAATGCTAGCAATGCATGCAATAATCCTATATCTATCAGTCATCAAATTGCCAAATATGAGAGTACAAGGTAAATGCTGTGGATTTTGTATAAAGATCTTATTAATTTGCCACAAAGTCCTCTTTTTCTTTTAAATGCAATGGAACAGAAAAAAATAATGCTTTGCATCAAGTTTCCCCTTTGAATATGTACTAAATGGCCTATCTCTATTATTCATTATATCTGTAGTTTTGATACAATTGAAGTTTGAAAAGTTCGTACAAAAATGGCTACAGAAGGGTGCATAAACCTTAATGTTAGCGTACCCTCTCAACCAAAATATATGTGTTACGACATGTCGCAACTAACAATTATTAAGTAAAAATATGTTGTCAATCATTAATACGGTTTTTGAAAAGGAGTTTAAGTGAGCCAAAATCAAAATTTAAATATGACCTTGACCTCTGACCTTGACCTTATTCTCTGAAAAAAATTGGACCAAGGACCTCAATTCAAAAGCCCATATTAGGTCTCTATCACTTATGGTTTACAAGTTTGAAATGCAAATCATTCATATCTAATTTATATGGGGAAATAACTCGTATATGGAGTGTTTGTATTGCTCCGGTCAAATGGACAAATTTTGCGAGGATATAACGAGTAATTTAGAAAAATAAATTTGTCTATAATTTCTTTTACGGTTAGTAAGGAGATACACTCATAAGAAAAACAGTGTTCGTGGAGATAACAAAGAAAAGTATATGATTAAGCAGGATTAGTCTTGCGAAACAAAAGTGACACGCAAGAAATAGGAGTTGCGGAAGAAGAAAAATAATAATAATCAGAATCAATACAATAGGTCTTTCCCCAGAAAAATTGAAAGACCTAATAATAATCAGAGGAAACCAAATAGGTCCTAAATATCTCCTTATGACCTTATAGGACAATATAAGAAACACACGTTTAATTAGATTGATTGCTGCACTACACAGTTAATTTTGTTTATTTTACAGAGCGGTGTGATGAAATACCCACATCACATCGAAGAAGCTTGGGCCTTAGGTTACACAGGTAAAGGTATCACAATTGGTGTAGTAGATTCGTTAATACAAACAGACCATATCGATCTGACAAATATAGTGAGTTTATTTGTTACTAAGCAACAGTTAGATTTGGCTTAAGATACATACCGATCTTACTTATATGGTGAGTTAATTCGTTACCAAGCAACAGTTAGATTTGTCTCAAGATAATTCCGATCTGACAAAACTGGCTAGTAAATTCGTTACCAAGCAACAGTTAGACTTGTCTCAAGATAATTCTGATCTGATAAATATTGTGAGTTAGTTCGTTACCAAGCAACAGTTAGACTTGTCTCAAGATAATTCTGATCTGATAAATATTGTGAGTTAGTTCGTTACCAAGCAACAGTTAGACTTGTCTCAAGATAATTCTGATCTGATAAATATTGTGAGTTAGTTCGTTACCAAGCAACAGTTAGACTTGTCTCAAGATAATTCTGATCTGATAAATATTGTGAGTTAGTTCGTTACCAAGCAACTTGAGATTTTTCTAAAGATACATACCGATCTAACTAACATTGCGAGTTAATTCCTTAAACTAGCAAGCAACAGTTATATGTCAAATGTCTTAATATACATACTAGTACATACTGTTCTCACTAATATGACGAGTTAATTCCTTAGTCTACCACGCAACAGTTAGATTTGGTTTAAGATACATAGTTTTTGGTTTTTTTAATTTTACGTTTCTCGCATGCAAGATACATTGTACGTCATACTGCTACATATATGGCTTTTTGGTCATAATTGAAAATTTACGAATGAAATAAATAAAACGTTTGTAGTTTTGGTAATATGCAATCAATTTAGAAATTAGAAAGTATAAAAAGGCTCAACTGAGCTAGAAGTTGGAATATTTTGTTATAAAAACAGTAGTGCCCTTTTTACAATGTCTAATTATAACCTGTATTCTTATCGTAATCATATAAAATTCATATCATATCATATATTTATAGATTATCGTTGATCATCTCAACGAGATTGATTTTTCTCGCTTGAGCTGGTACAGCGAAAGTGAGACAAGCAATCGAGTTGAGATGACTAATGATAATCTGTTTATCGCTATTTTACCTATGACAACGTTATCAATTTCAATGTCAATTTCGTTAGCAATGCACGTGCCTGCTTAGTTTCTAGCGATAATTTTTCCATCTCAGGCTAGAAGCATGATATGAAAATAATCACAAAAAAAGATCAAAAGAAAAATGCGCAACATAGCGATAATGTATTGTCTCGTCTTATCTTGTTTTGTCTTGTTTTATCTTGTTTTATCTTATCGTATCTCTTTTTATCATTTCTTATCTTGGTCTACTAGTATCATATCATACCTGCTAGCATTTGTTTCTTGCCTTTTTTTAACAATAAAAGTATTTTTGTAGGATGCATCAAGTTCATATGATTATTACAACGATGACAACGACCCGAACCCAACAGATTCAACCATGATGTAAGATGATAAATACATATCAGGACTAAACCTTTTCAACCAAAAAAGGCTAAGTTTAACCAGTAATAGAAATACCTCTTTTGGTTAAGGTTCATGGATTTACTGCTTTGATGATAAATGATAATTTAAAGAAAAGCATACACATAAAATAAGATATTATATAGACTCCCATCTGCAATCTCATTTTGGGGGAAATTTAAAAAAAAAAAAGATGACGGTACTAATGAGCATTTAAATAAGAAAAACAATAATTAATGAATGGCTATCATTTATTTTGAATTTATTGAACCATAAAACTAATTTTTGACTCTTCACATTGAATAATCCGCGAAGCGGATAATGTTAAATGTGAAGAGTCAAAAAATAGTTTTATGGTTCAATAAAATCAAAATAAATTATTGCCATTCATTATAAATAAATTTCTATCAAAAAATACGGCTCAAAGAACTTTTTATATTATTTACCTTGACAATAACAACGTTCACACATGTTGGCGTATGAATACACAACGTCAGAGTGGGCGTGTCACCATAAAAATTGACAACATTGAAAATAAAACTAATAATTTTAACCAATCAGAAGACAGTAAATACACAAAATTTATTTATAAAAAAATAAAAAATGACTCCATTGGTAATATGACAAGGACATACAACTACATGGGCACTACAATCAGGACAAACAACGGAACCAAAGGTCTACAAAACCAAACCAAAGGTCTACAAGACTCTACATAGAAAACTAGAGCTTGAACAACAGGATCTCTTGTGCTTTTGAACTGTGACGCTGCTTCACCTTTAACTCAAGTTGTTCGTGTTATTTATACAAATTCGATTCTTCATCACAAGATGTTTCGTTTATTGATGCATAATTAAATGATGTTTTGTATTTTTCAGTCACGGAACAGCGATTTCTGGTGTTATAGGTGCAACAAAGGGGAATGACTATTGTGCTGTAGGTGTTGCATATAATGCAACACTAGTAGGTAAAAAACTGAGATTTGTTTTCAGTATCACTTATTCATATTACATTTCATAATACTAGTAGTTACTAATTAAAATCAATCTTCCGCCTCTTAAAGTCATTAAACATGTTTCCTTAAACGTTAAATTAACACATATCTATCATCAGTATAGTATTTTAAAATATATTTTAACATATACCGTTGTTATCAAACCTATGAAGGTAGACGTACGTATATTTTACAATAACCGAAAATTATACCACAGCAACCTATGGTATAATTTAGTTATACCATGGTTTAGTTTTAGCAACTGTGCTATTTAAAATTTACCTTGACCACACATATATACTAAAGTTTTATGTTTTCACAACCCCTCAAATTCTTTTTGGAATATCTATTTGGCCCTGAAAACCGTTTTTTCATCAAAACCTGTGTTTTAACTCATCATCGACTTTTATCTTCTAAATCAGCGTTGGCAAGATTCAGTTTAATAGCTGCTCTATAAGGTTCTGGTCAATTGTCAACTTTCGACATATTTTCTGTCTTTCCTTCCCTCTATACAGACATTTGTTCAAATAGAAAACTCTCTAAAATCAGTTTTTCTCACATTAATACTCATTTATCAGAATTATAGTCTTAAAGAAATCACTGTGTATACTCTTAGTTTTTCTTTACTATACATTTTATACCCCCTCCCCTGTTTCAATTTTTTAACGAATTTGAAAACAAGACTTTAATTTTTGCCAGCTTACACTATTTGCATATCTTCTGATAAATAATGCCTACAACCTGTTAAAAACTGTTTTGATAACATATTGAAAGCATATCAGAATATTATAAATGTAATGTTTAGCGTCAATCATTACAACATTCAAGATTATATAAAGTATCCAATCCAGCATCTGTCTCCAGTCCACATCTTACGCTATGTCTTTTTGTCAATTAAAGAACACATTTTCTGCCTCAAATGGTCAATTTAGAATTCTGTTCACAACAATATCATCTGTAACCATACAGTTGTATATCTGACACAATTTAGCTACTATATATACTAGAAGTGTTTGAACAAAGCCATATTTGCAATAGTTGTATGTATGTAGATACCAGTCTGAGATATACATTCACTTAAAATGTTGTAGAGATGACTGCTAACATCTGATTTTTGCATAACTTCCAAGCATAGTTATTGTTTTCTATATCAAGAACTTAAAAATCATAGAATCATAGCATTTACAAGTTAAAATATTGTTTTATGACCAAGAGGGGTAGGCAATTTTCTATGTTTTTTGCCCCTGGGGTCCCTGGGGTCCGAAATCATTCTGCTGTTTCTAGAAATTTTGAAAATTTGGTACACATTCAAGATAGAACACACAATTGCAAGTTTTCTTGAGATATTTTTGCTTTTCTAGCTTGTATTTGTTATGCCGTGGTGACAAAACAAGCAAATTTAGGTGTTGCGGCTTAATTTTGGATTATTGAAAGGACACAAATACTCCATAAATAATATTCAGGATCTATGAGGTTCAATGACTGTGAAGAGTAAATATAAGCACTTTTTAACAATTTAACTTACAACTATGCAAATATTATGAGTTAATTGTGTATCCAGGACTTTAAGTAAACTATGCATACTGTAAACTGTGAATTTATGCTGAGTTATCATATCTTAGGCCCAGGATTCTATCAATCTTCATTAAATATTTATAAAACTTCATAATTGAGTTAATGTCTTTAAAATCTGTGAAATAAAGCAAATTTTGTTAAATTCTGAATGTTCCCCATTTTTACCCTATAGGTTATCACGACTAATGTTACATTATACCTGGGGGATAGGGTGTGTGGAGACGTTTGTTTTGTATTAATTTGATATATTTTGAAAATTACGTATATTTTTTTAGCTATTGGATTACTAGGCGCGATTGGATCAAATTTTTTAACAGATTCGCAACAAGCCATGGCAATATCTCATATGTCCGATACAATTGCTGTTTACTGTAATAGCTATGGTCCAACTGGATCGTTTGGTTCCTCCACACTAGGACCATTACTCATGGCAGCATTTGAAAATAACGCAAAATATGTAAGTTCATGCATAGTTTTATTGCACATGTTTAAATAACTCTGAAAATTACCATAAAAAATAGAGTTCAGAAAACGCACATATTACATGAATCATTGTAAAGTTAATAATTTTCTTTATTGTCGTATTCTTAATTGATAAATTATTAAAGCAGTATGACATTTTAAAATAAGGGTAATAGTAAGACTATTGACACAAGCAGAGGTCAGAAAGGACAGGCAAGGAACATTGAAGAACCAAACCAGACAATCAATATAAAAAAAACAATAAGGAAAAATATAAATTTGATCCAAATATTGCAGAATGTTAGACAATATCTGCCATGGTCAAACATATGATAACATCATTAAGACCAACTTGATATTGGTTGTACATAAAGTACTGTGTATTGACCCTTCCTTCCGATCTAAAATCAACGGTTATTGTAACTGCGTTAAAATTGAAATAGAAATAATGCATTTTCTTAGAAATCGTTTGTTTAGATTGGCTATTTGTATAAATGCAAAATGAATATGTATTCAAGGTTGTTTTTTATGATTTTGATTATTTTGTTAATGGTTTGGATTGTAAGATTAGGCGCCTTTCGTCTTAGCTGCATCCAAATTTATTACATTACCTAAAAAGATCGAATAACAAATTAAATAATAACATTTTAATTATAATACTGAAAATTCAATTCATATAAAAACCTAAAACGATGAAGGTCGGAAGAAAGAATGGGAGATTGATAAATATACTAGATTTAAGTGATACATGTAGAACTTTATGTTTGGTTTTATCTGCCGTGAATTTTTGTGTAAAACTTGACCATACATTTTCAGTAAAACATTTACTCTCTGATTATTTCTTTTCTTATTTCAGGGAAGACAAGGGAAAGGTAACATATATGTTTTTGCAGCCGGAAATGGGGGATCGATTGCAACACCGAATACAAAGTCCCATCATACAACTATCTATACTATCGCTATACAAAGCGTTGGTTACGACTCTGTTGTTCGGTATGGAGAAATAGGATCCTCGATATTGGCCAGTGCTTATGGAGGAAGCGCTTTTGACAGATCATTCGTAAATATAAATATTACAGCACTAGTTTACCTTCTATATTTCAATAAAAATAATATAAACTTGTAAAAACATCTTGACAATGCTACGGTATTTGGTTGAGTGTTTCTCCACAGTCAGAATAAACACCAAGTTTTATTTACTCATCATATGTTTGTTGTGATAAATTCTAAAGATAAATTAAAGAACCTTTTTTAATGCTCATTGACCATCGTCAGTAGTTTTATAAGAATTTCAATTGGAGCAGGGCGGTCATTCGTGTCTGTAACGAACTGACAATGTCATGGCAAAAAAAACCAAAAAAAACGTTTAAGACAAACAAACAGCAGTATACACGAGACAACATAGAAACTAAAGTCTGAGCAACAAACACCTGGAGTGATCTCAAATATATCACTCCACGTATTTAATCTGCTCTAGTAAGGTGTCAAACGCTACATAACTGAATATTTTAATGTTATTGAGAAGTTACCTCCGTAACTGTAAATTGCTAATCTATTTTAAAACTTATTAATCATCTCTTTTTTTCAAAAGAAAAAAAACCATGATGGAATATATGTTAACCAGAACACGACTGGTGCAGTGACCGGTAAACGGCTTCTGCACTTCATTAATTAACTGACATCAGAACTCAAACTCAGTCAGATATGGTAAATAATATATTACCATTGGTACATTTACAGATCAGATGATCATACAAATTTAAATCTTGCCGAACCATGTAAAAATTACAGTTAAACCTTTTTTTACAACGATAAGTATTTTCAACATTTACAGACGTCAACTTCTACCAATTCTGGTTGTATAAGTGGATTACGAGGCACCTCTCTTTCCGCTCCACTTGCAGTAGGAATCATCGCACTTACATTAGAGGCAAAGTAAGTTTCATCCTCGTTTCCAATCTCAATTCTCATTCTCAATTGTAGTCATTGAAGTCTAAGAAATACCGAAGGAATAACATTCAAGACAATTCAAGAATGCATCACGTGACAAGAAGGGTTCTCTGTTATAAATGAATGTACAATTTTCATACTAAGATCCTCGCATCTGCGTAAAATATGTAACTCGAATCATTAAATTCATAGTAGTTGCACAAATATCTCATTTTGTTGTTAGTACATTTGGTTTATAATTAAGTTTGTTTATTTTTTCTTCCAGAAAAGGGAGACGAAAACTTAGTCCAGGTCCCTATTCAATTGTCTCTCTGTCGAGTTTGCGTTTATTATAGGACGGGTGTGTCGAAGTTTAAATAAAGGGCAACAGTAGTATACCGATGTTCAAAATTCATAAATCGATTTAGAAAAAACAAGTTCGGGTTACAAAATTAAACTGATGGAAACGTATCAAACATAAGAGAACTACACAACTGTTACAGAGACACAACACCGAAACGTAATACACTCAGAAACGAACTATAATGTAACAATGGTCATTTTCCTGACTTGGTACAGGGCATTTTATGACAAAAATGGTGGTTTGAACCTGGTTTTGTGGCATGCCAAACCTCCCGCTTTAATGGCAGTGTTAATCATAACATTGAAATGACAACATAACACGACAGGGTTACAATAAATACACAGATTAATGGCAGACAATATATGACAGAGAAACAAACGAATAAAAGCCATCCAAAGGTAATAGGTTAGAAATATTGTTATACACCAGACGCGCGCTACGTCCACACAAAACTATGCTAAATTGTAAAAAAAAGTTTGAATGTTATAACAACTGCCAAGTTAAAGATCGCCGAAGACCAAAAGTTCCAAGATAGTGTGAGGCCAGGGTTATCCGCCCTTAAAAACTGTTTTAAGAACGTGATGTTTCTGGAAAAGGGGGTACCTAATTTGGATTATCAACTTGTCCTACAGTTTTCCTCCCAAATCCTTGACACTTCAAATTAAGATTGTGCACCTACTATGAAAATATTGTTTAAGGATTATTTTTGTACTTTGCAATTACATATTGAATGATCAGCAAAATTTACAAAAGATATATTCGTTTTCTGTCTTCATTTCCCTCAACATTTTTAACCCATATTCATGACACTTCATCGAAAGATTGCACATGTTTCAGTTTTAAAACCTGGTTTTAAGAATTGTTGATGAACATTTCCAAACTGAGGAGTTAATTTCTATTTTTTTCAGTAAAATAAAAATTAAATGATTAGATTCTAATGAATTGAATTTCGAAAAAGATTTCTAACCGGTTGCTTTCAACTTATCACACAGATTGCAAGTTTTCTGAAGTTGTGCAACCTTTTATGGTATTATTTCAGGTGGTGTTTTTTTCTACACTTCAGTTTTCTAGACTTCAGAAATTCAAAAGAATTTTCAAGTCCATATTTTGAAACCTCATTCTGAAAAAGTTCTCGTAAATCATGTGTGAATATACACATGCATATAAAAACAAAGTGTCAGGATTACGCATGGAAACAAAGATAGACTAGTTGTTGCAACAAGGATAAGGTTTCCTATTATATATATAAAAGAAGAAGATATGATACGATATGATTGCCAGTGTAACCGCTATTTACTAGAGACCATAGACATTGATATAAGCAACCATAAGTCATCCTATAGACTTGAAAAAGGAGGAAATCCCATTTCGTATGACAAGCTATTGCAAGTCTCGAAATGATTCAAAGAATTCAACCAAACGGCCTGATTTAGGTATGAAACATTAAACTAGAAACAAATGTAATATACAACACGATAGCACTGACTTGAATTACCTTATCCGTATTTAGTCCTTTTTATACATCAACACCAGCTATGACATTTTCTACTGTACTTCCATCGATCAGTTCATTTAAAAGGTAACAATTTAAAAGTTTCCAATCATATTGGTAAGACACAGGTATTATAAGCAAACATTTTTCCACTCTCTAGCAACGACCTTACGTGGAGAGATGTTCAGCATTTAATAGTAAGGACTTCCAAACCATACGGGTTCAGGGATCGCTTTGATATTGAGAACAAATGGCAACGTAATGGAGCAGGCTTTAGAGGTTGGTAGCTTTTATGGCATCTTTGTTCTCTTTTTTATGGTATAATCATTTCATCGATAACACTATTACATTTTAATTCGGTCAAATATTATGGTATAATCAGTCAAATGTATTTTCAATCAAATGTAATGGTATTATCAGTCAAAAGTTATGATACAATCAGTCGAATGTAATGGTAAAATCAATCAAATGTAATGTTTCGCCTATACAAGACAGATCAGTGACGCTCCAATCAGAACAGTCGAATTTTAAAGTACGAATTTGAGGGGGTGTTCTTCGATACCGACAAATAGTCGTCTCGGGTGTGTTCCATCGTTCTTTGGTATTACTGAAAATACATAAATTCCGATTATCAAATTTTCTGCATGTTGAAACTTGTCAGATTTAAGTCACAATGTGAAGTATTTTGTCGATTGCGAACGGCGTACTGGTTCAAACAGGTCTCGTATTTTTGTCTTATACATACATTAGGTCACGCTTGGTTTTTTTCGTTTGGGTCTGCATCATGTTTATGTTCCAGACCATATGAGTATTTGGACAGTATGCGTACGGTCCGGACCGTATACGTATACGAGTACGGTCCGAACATACGCGTACGATCGAACCGTATAGTATGAGAATATGAGAATACGAGTAAGGTCCGGTACGAGCTGACCATACATGTTATTTTATCATATGGGTAATTGATTAATTTGAAACAAGCATGTATCAAAATCTTTTTTTTTAGTTTTACAAATTGTTATTAATAATTTATTACAATTAGATCAAATGAACAAACGAACAATTGAAATTAAGTATTTGTTTAATTGTTAATCTGAATCTTATTTTTGGTACTATCGCCCAAGGTGACACAATTCAAGTAACGTAATATTTTTTTACATTTTCATGTATGCAGTTCATGCATGTTCCTTTGCATTTGCATTTTGTGGTAAAGTTGCTAAATATTCCAAAACACTTGACCTTCCACATGATATTTACTTCCGATATCTTCAATTTCAGTGATCATAATTCAATTGATGTATTACTGATTGAAATGCAAGATACATGAGATTAACAGATTTAATTAGCGTGAATTTAAAAAAAAATAAGATATAAAGTTTTTGTTTCAATTACAATTGAATTTTTTTATATTAATTTGATAGTTAAGTTATGTTGATCTGCTATATGCATTTGTATCTAATAAACCTGACCATCTTTTTTAATATTAGCCAGAACGTACACGTAAATGTACGGTCCGACCGTATGAGCATTTTGAAAATGTACGCATACGGTCCAGACCGAACGCGTACGGTCCAAATACTCATACGGTCTGGAACATTTATAGATGGGGTATGCTCAGAGTTGAAGGTCGTACTGTAACTTGTAGTTTATAACCTTTTCGTTTTCTCTGGTGGATAGTAATCTTATTTGTAATCATAACCCATATTCTTATTTGTTTCTTTATACTGTGCCTATCAGCTTATTTTTAAAATCAATATGATGATAAGCGGATAATCGAGATATCGGCTTGTATTTATGTGTTTTTTAAAAGAGAAACATTTTTTCGTTTGTTTAACCACAAACCTGACTAAGTTCTAATCAAAGTTATAAAAAATCTGAGGTATATTTGGTAAACCCTTGCGGCTGTTTTGGCCCTCAATTGCTTTTCAAATTCGTACTTTATTTGACTTCATTTTCATTCTTTTAATGAATGAGTCTTTTATAGACGAAACGCACGTCTGGTGTACACAATTTGAATCCTGGTATATATGATGAATTTATTTATTGCGTGTAAGTCGTGGTTAGCTGATTTGACGTCATATCGAAATATAACAAGAGCTGAGCAGAGGTAAACCAGTTTTAACCCACAATTTTTTTTGGGGAAAATGTATGTGCCAAGTCAGGAATATTGCCATTCGGCAATCCTCGGTAGAATCCGCTACTCTCCTTCCATGAGGGTACGGAATCGGCCGAGTTGAGACGAATGGAATATTTCAATTACTTTTTACTTGTTCTGTTGATTGATAGCATTTGAGTTTGTCAGATTCTGAACTTTTCTCGCTGTTTATGTAGCAAGGGTAACGTCAACAAGAGGGACGAAAGATACCAAAGGGACAGTCAAACTCATAATTATAAAACAAACTGACAACGCCATGGCTAAAAATGAAAAAGACAAAAAGACAAACAATACTATACATGACATAATATAGAAAACTAAAGAATAAACCCACCAAAAACTAGGGGTGATCTCAGGTGCTCTGGGAGGGTAAGCAGATCCTGTTCCACATGTGGGAATATGAGATCAATTTCATATGGTAATTATTATACTTAATATTTTGAATTAGTTCATCACAAAATGGGATTCGGTTTGATGAATGCTGAGGCTATGGTTAAAAAGGCAATAAAGTGGAAAACTGTTCCGGAACAACTGACTTGGCAATCGAAAGTTAGCAGCCCAGACATGTAAATAAAATTAAACATTAGGACTTAGCGACATGTGATAACTATAATGTTCTCACTTCTATTTTTCTAATTAGTTGTAAATTGAATATAAAGATGTTAGTTATTTTCCCGTAATGTTTTTGCTCAGATTTAAGAAGTATTGTACAAAGCAAATTTGTAGACTTACAGAAAACTCGATGTGCACTTTAATTATTAGATAGACAAACCTTGAAATAACACATATAGATAGATATAGAACATACCTAACGAAATGCCCTAAGTTCTATTGGACATAGACTATTGATTTTACGATTGTGTAATACTTTATTTGCTAAGAATTACTTATTCATTTAGTATATATCATGCAAACATTTTCAGCATATGGTTCATATAGATAATTTTGATTACAATTTGAAAGGCTACACATATCTAATAAATAATTAAGATAAAGTGCAACCTTGCTAAACCGAATCCTGCATAAACAAAAAACCTGTATAAACCACATATGTTTTAAAGATCAGTCATACATGTAACAGTCAAATTGTATGCGTTGTAAACCTAACAAAAACCGAACATCGGCCAAACCGAAATCCATTCTTAGTCCCGGAGAGGTTCGGTTTATCCAAATTTCACTGTACAAAATTATAACTCATTTGGTCTCTGTAAAAGCAAAACTATAATGCCACGAGAAGTGTGGGGCTAGAAAAGTTAAGTTCTGAAGGAACAGATCGTAGAACACAAAAATCGTGTGCTATACACACATGTAGTTGTATTCAGAGATAGATCATTGCAACTGGAAATTTAGTATCTTTATTTTTATCAATAGTGGACATAGAATAATATAGAAGTCACGTGACGATTTAGGAACACAACTCTTTAAAATCACTGGTATGTTCATCCGTGCTTTTTCATGATAATACAAATATAGTCCTACTTTACACATAATATATATATTTTGGAATTAAATATAAGTAATGCATCAACGAAAATTATGAAACTAAATATTACAGACATTAAAACACTTATCAATTCAACTATTGAAAAGTATAGTGACCCATGAACATTTACTTTCGAATTATTTAACTCTATTTGTAGTACTTTAGAGGCAATATCAAAAGCCAAAAGCAAAATTTACGTTTCCCGTGACGATTGTCCAATCCGACATTTAGAACATGTAATGGCTACAGTGAGTTTTAATTACTCATGCTGTAGAGGAGCAGTTGAGGTATACCTGGTGTCGCCCAGTCGGACCAAAGTAGTTCTGCTTCCTAAACGATACAACGACGCACGCTTCACATTAACTACATCAGGCATCTTTACTTGGACTTACAAAGTTGTTCATTTATGGGGAGAAAATCCTTTAGGAAAATGGAAAGTTTTACTAAAATTAAACAGCATGATAGCTAGAGGTAAGCATCATTCAATTATCAAATTACGGTAACAGTAGTATACCGATGTTCAAAACTTATAAATCGATTCTTATTACGCCGGAATCAAAGGGTTAAATACAAAAATTCAAGTAAAAATAAGCTGTCAATATATCAACATTTTGTATCTTTGTTAATAGTCAATAAGCCATCATTTCAAGATTATTTCAATAAGGTTAAATTAAAATAAGGGACCCTTTCTATTGCAATTGAAAATTTTGACAAAAGATGCTCTTTTTATTTGTTTGTTTGTTTATTCATCAGCTTGAAATGCATGTCCATCTGATATCGTGGATGAATTGGGTTTCTAACCTTTATATTTTGTGTTTGATGTGTAATGTATTCCTGTCACGCAATGTTGTCATTTTACCGGTATTTGTAACATTGCCATATAAGTGGTAGGTGTATCTAGCCATACGATTATTTTCAACCCACTATCTTTGTGTGAACCAAGTCAGGATAATGGCAGTTGTTATCAAATAGTCCGTTGTTTTTATGTTTGTTAGTGGTTGTCTTTGTAGCAGTTTAGTATTTCTGTGGTTCTGATGTTTTCCTCTTATAGTTGATGTGTTTCCTTCGGTTTATGTTGGTGAACCGGATTTGTTTTCGCTTAATCGATTTATGACTATTGAACAGCGGTATACTACTGTTGCCTTAACTAGTCAAATAGCTCTTCACTTGTTTAGGCCTTATACATCATTCGCTTTTTGGAATAATTTGAGTCTTCTCTAAGATTCAATGAGTTATCATTTCAAGACCATGTTCAAAAAGGTATATTAGTAAATACATGAAATAAGAATCATTTCCTTTGCAATCGAACATATCGACAAAAAATTTTAAGTAAATTATCCCCCATTGTAGCATGTCAATTTAGTTGTTTGTCTATTACTATTTTCCCTGTCATCGACGGTTGTTTTCTTTCTTTCTGTCGAAGCATAGCCTTTTATCCATTTTCAGCTACGGTATGGTCTGTTTTGTTCCTTCCAGCCACGGTAAAACTGTACAGTTTTCCTTTGAAGAACGGCATAGTCTGTCATTTTCTTTTCAACCCCGGTAGAGTCTGTCTATTTCAAAACAATACAAAAGGCAATATAAAAAATAAGGAGATGAAGTATAATTGCCAATGAGACAAATGTCTACCAAAGTTCAAATGAAGTGGTTGAGGCAATTATAGGTTACCGTACAGCTTCCAACAACGAGAAAACCCTACCGTGTGGTTGGCTATATAAGACCCTGACATAAATAATATATAACAATTCAAATGAGAAAACTTACGGCCACATTTATAACAAAACAATTTACGAAAAACAAATATTACCGAAACGAACAAACGACAACCACTTTACTCCAGTCTCCAGCTCGGGACATGTATATGGGCGTTCAATCCTTTCCTAACCTGGAACAGTGGTACAACATCACAATATTTTGCATGTATCAAAGCAAGTTTATTAAAACACACACTGTACACAAGTGAGAAATTCCAGACCTGGCACAGCCATTTGAAACAAAACGGTATGGTAAACCTGGTGTCACAGCTATTCTAACCTAATACAAATTATTTCCATTGGCTGTGGATGAACTTTTATACCAATTATTCTTTAGATTCAAAAAATAGTGGTTCTATATGTGCACGATCGGTCACAGCATCATTACCAAACATATATCCACAAAATAGAGCACCTTGTCGTCTTTGGAAGTACCATAATATATATATATATACAGCCATATTTAAAATGATGTCATTCATTTATAAACTTATAAGAATACAAATCCTGTCTATTTCAGCGGAACTTAAGGAGTGGTATCTTACTTTCTATGGAACATCATCAAATCCAAGGAGGGGATAACAACCTGTCTATCACGGTAACAATATGTTCGCATGTCTGAGTCTTTTTTAAATGTACGTTATAAAAAAAATACATGTTTAGGAATAATCAATGCTTCAATATCATTGGTGAAAGTTTGATGGATAATGGACAGTTATAAACATTTAAAAACTTTAAATAAATTAAATTCGAACTATGGGTTATACATATATAAATGGGACAACTCATGATTTATTTTCATTTAATGTTTAATACGTTACCTACAAAAGTCGACATTTGTAAGTATATATATGTATAAGTAGTCAGCCCGGTGTTTGATGGTTTCGATGTACAATCAAGTGTGCCCTGCAAAATATAAAACTAAAGATTGGACAATAAGAACTCCACAAAAAATCATGTGTGGACTTTTTAGTTCTAAAAGCGTTAGAATTTCCTGCTCCAAATGTGGCACCCGTCGTGTTGCTCATGCAAGTACTAATCACTTGACAAGTCTAATTCAGTGATATCCCAATAGGAGAAAAGAAGACGAGAGGAATAAATAGCATTAACAACTCTCTGACATAATCATGACCATGTTCAAAATGATTTTAAGCTGTGAAAGGCAGAAGTAAATACAATTTTACAATAATGTTTACTTTATCAAAAGAAAAATTAAAAGTTATTTCAAAATCTGTAAGGACGGCATGCTTCTTTGAATATATTACCTACAGAGATTAAGCGCGGCTAGTCATTTGTTCGAGAGTTCTTAGTGTCTTAACTCAGTACTATGATTTCCAGCACCTGATACTGAAATGAGTTTCATTTAAATTGAATGCTGTATATACATAAATTTCTACTTTCTTTCATTTCAGGTATATGTGTCATCTCTACATGTATTAAAGTGAATCAATGGTCAACATGGACATTTTACACTAGTATATTTGGGCCCTTTAAAGCTTGCTACTTGGTTGTGCGCATAGGCTCCGTGTTGAAGGCCGTACCTTCAACTATTATGGTTAACTTTTATAAATTGTTACTTGGAGGGAGAGTTGTCTCATTGGCACTCATACCACATCTTCCTATATCTTATTACTATAATAATTTTTTATATATTTTTTTAAATAAAAAAGAGTTGTACGATTTATATGACACGTATGCAAAATTGACAACCGTTATGAGAAACATAATTTTGTCAAGTCAAATTAGTTTCGGTTGATGCACAACTCTTGGGAAACATTTATTAACAATTTCTGGATGTATGCTGAGTTACTCCTATTATTTCACAAAATTATGTATAAGACTTATCCAAATACTACTGTCTTAGTTTGATGTAAACAGGTTTTACTTTGATTTTTTGTTTCCTCGTGATGTGTCCTCTGGCAATCTAATTAAAATTAAAACCTTTGATTGCTTCTGTTCTGATTTGTCGCGCTTCAAGGATTAAATTTAAATAAGTTTGGTCCTCTGATGGATAGTTTTGCAATCCTATTCCGTCACCTCATTGTTTATGATACTTTACAACAATTAGATAACGAATACGAAAACAAAGGTTAGTGTTTTGAATCCCGTTTAAAAACAAAACATTTAATAATTTTGTCCGCACCTGATCCTGGTAATATGTGACAGCAAATTTGGTTTCACTTCACGAATAGTATGGTGTTAAAGTTAGATATTTCCATATGTACGATTTATGTGATATCAAACAGAAATTTTCTTCAGCTTTTCCCATCTCGTAAGGTAGAACTATTTACGAGCATTCTATAAATGAACATACTGGAAAATTATATAAATAATTAATTAATCAAAGTAATATATATATATATATTCAAATCTGTGTAAATCTTTAGCCCTATACATGTAGATTCGGCTTGCATAAATTGTTCCATAGATGTATACCAAATTGAGTCCTAACATTAATGCAATGTGAATCATTTGTTGACACTGTTAATTGTAATGTTGTTGAAATGATTAGCATAAGATGCTCCCCTTAGTACAAATAATAGAATTTTGATTTAAGTCAAAGTGGCATTTTTCTGTAAAACAAATATACATACATAAATATATTGTTCACATTCTTAAATTGCTACAAGTAATAAATAGCTTATATGTTATTAGTATACATTTAATCTCGATACCTGTATCTTATTACATTGACAATTATTTTACATAATGCAGATAAGTTCCTTTTTTCTTTGCTTAATAATTCAAATTACTTTACTTATCATCTGGTAATGCATTACGAGGAATAATCTAAATTTTAATAAAAAATTTCCACTCTATCAATTTAAATTACGTTGTGAACAGACACAATATATAAAATTGGTTTAAAATTTGCCATCAAAACACATTGTATCAACAGAAAAGCTGCATTCGTATGCAGCCATTCATTCAATTAACATTTTTTTTCATTCAGTATTTATATAATGAGAAACACTTACTAATCAAAATACTTCAAACTGAACAATATTCAAAAACAAAATATGAACTTGATAGTTATCAAAGGTACCATGCTGATAATTTTGATATGCCAGATGCACGTTTCGTCTACACAAAAATCATCAGTGACGCTTAGATTAAGGAAGATGGGGTGTCTAAATTATAATCCATAAAACTTCTTAATGATTTGCCAAAATGTAGTTTCTATCCTGCTTGTTTAAGAACATCAATAAAATGAATGGGTCACCGGACTTATTTTCACACTACAAGTTGTGCAAAAGTGCAAATTTTGTATAGAGTATGCATGGAAAACCCAAATTTTTGTCATAAAACGAAAACTACACCATAGAATTTTGAGATAAAATATGAGAAAATAGCTCAAATATTATTCTTTCAGATAAGAAGAAGAAAAAATGGGGTCACCGGACTCTTGCTACATAATAAAATGGTTAAATTCCTAACACATTTTATTGTAAAAATAACTCGATCTGAATTATCTGCCCCTGCATTTGAGTTGTCTCCCCTTATTTGGCAAAGTTGGAAAAAATGAATCAAACAAAAGTATTTTTCTTTTTGGTAAAATACAACCATAAATATGATAAAACACGGCTTTTCTATATCATAATGAAAAATCGTACACATGAATTACATACTAATTTCAAAATTTGCACATTTTATCAAAAATCTAGACCTTGTTTTCTGGTATTTCAAAATCCAAAATGGAGGACGGCACCCTATCTACCTTAAAAAAAGTAAAAAAGTAAAATAACTATAAAGTTGAAGAGCATTAAAATGATAAAATTTCATTAATTATGTGTAGCTCTTATGTGCTTTATGTACTTTTATCAGCTAATTGTTTCTAATTAACTCCATTTGAGATTGTCATTTTTCTAATACATAGACAACAACTGTTATGGTCTTTAAAAATCAGCTGCATTTGTACGAGTCTATGCAGACAAATACAGCTGATATTTTAGGACAATAAACAGTCATCGTCTTTATGTTGCAACTAATTTTGTACATTTTTCACTGCACAATCGTTGAATTTGTTTATGAAATTGACATGACTAGTATATATTTATCGCTTCGTGATATCTGTATACCTATATAAAATTTAAAAAAAAATGTCGATCGCGGGATAAACAAAAATATGTATGTGTTTATACTGACAGTTACTGTAATAATTGAATAATAAAATAATAAAAAAATACATGCACTCAAAAAAGTCTGTCATAATGAATTGGCTAAAGCTTTTTAATAATTCCCTTAGCACACATCCCATGCACCTGTTAAATAGTTAGCAACTGCAGGTATTGTCAATAATAATCAAAACCAAGAAGTAAACAAAGACTCATAAAAGCAAAAGACATTTACATCAACAGTTACAAATAATAAAAAAGAAACAACATGACTTCACTAAAACTTGGGAGTGAAATCAGGTACTCCGGAAGGGTAAGCATTTCCTGCACCTTATACGGCACCCGTCGTGTTATTTCTTTGACTCAGAGGATGACAAATAATATTTTTTCCCACTGTTCTTGGAAGTCTACGTTATGCAATGTTGAGCATTGTTTGTCTTTCTTGTTCATAAGATGTACATTTCATACAAAATGAGTCTCATCTTCAACTGACTGGCTGTGATTGGATGTAAGGCTACAATATATTTTTTTTATTTATCTATGAATAACTGTAATGTGTAAATTTACAATATAAATTTTAAAACCTATTGAAATATTTTCTAGAGAATTATTCGAAAAGGCTTCCAAAATTTCACAAATTTGGTGCAAAATGACGGTGGGCATGGATAGCATAAACAAGCTCCGTTGGAAATTGGTCATCATACTATTTGGCTTCAATTTTTAAAATAGAGTTTTAAAGTACAAACACCACACATAAATGTTTTATCAAGGTTTTTATTATAAAAACTAGTAAATTTAGAAAATGTAAGTATTGTCGCCTATGGCAGAATAAATAGTACCGTTTTCCCTTTAATCTTGTCAATATTAAACGAAACTTCATGACAGTGGTTACAAAGCAGCTTGTCGAAATCAATTTTGAAATATAAAAAGTAGGCCATAGGAAACACTTTAAATTAAATTACCTTTTGATTATGTTGCAACTATCTCCTAAACCTCTTTTAAAAATTGTCATTACAGATATATTACTTTACTTTGACTACAATCGCACGCCAATCTTAATCATTAAGAAAAGGTGATTGGATAAAAGTAATGGATTGAAGATTAAGTTTGCTTTATACATCCCCTTTTTGTAGTCAGTCATCACTAACAAATACAAATTATCTACAGGTTTTGCGATTTTATAAAAATTGGAAATATTTAACAAATTCAAATTCTCATACAATATGATTTTCCTTTATTCCACAACATTGTCACTCGAAGAGAGGGTGTTAAGGATAGGTAGGGTGTCATTCCGAATTTCAGGGGCCAAATAAAACCAAACAAGCATTAATACCACAATCCCGAAGAAATAAAGCATTTCATGCAAAATCAAGAATCATTGATTCCTAAGTCCAAATGAGTGTAAATCACGAATTCGCAGAAAAACATATGCCCAAACCAACGTCCCAAAAAAGTTCGGGTCACACGTTCAGTTTATTTTAATTTTTAGATAATAAAATCAAACAAAAGTATCTTAAATTAGTCTTTCAACATGTTAATAGTAGTGTAATCAAATCGTACACTTTTGCCTAACCGGTTACTCGGATGATCGTTCGACCAATTAACCTTTTAACCGGTAGTTAAAGTTGATGTTTGAAGGCCTTATCTATAGTATCCTACATACAGACATGTTGGTGACCTTCTGCTGTTGTTTTTTTTATTTGGTCGGGTTGTTGTCTCTTTGACACATTCCCCATTTCCATTCTCAATTTTATATAAATATGTGGTTTGAATGTCAATGTGACAACCTTCCATGCAAGTCAAAAATTTACGTTTTAATAATATTATGAATTGAAGTTTGTCCTTCGTTATTAAAAGACTTGTCGGTGAAGAATCCTGGCGAAGTTTAGCTTTTAATAATCAAATACACCTTATCAACTATGGCGTCTGTATTAACTTCAGATTGAAAAATTAAAAAAACATCCTGATCTCGTAGGATTGAATATGACTGAAACCGATTTTTCATTCATTTTCTCTTCTTTTCTGCAAAAATAATGAGGAGTGTTTCAATTTGAAATGACTGAGCATGTTACTCGTACCATGAAGTATACATTGAGTACATTCACATTCATTTGGTTAGATTTTCACAATTCCTGAGTTAGCATTTCGTTTAAAGTATGACAAAGCCTTGCACGACGGAGGTTGCGCATTCAGATGTAAGTATACACAATATTAGATAAAAAATGAATTAATGAAGTTAATTTTGAAATTTAATCGTATTACTGATATAAAGTTACTGTTAAAAAACATGTATACTAATTATGTTTCCTTAAGATCTTGCCCCGAGCTAAGAGACAAGTTCTAACTAATATTATGTTTTTTTTTAGAAATAACTATAGCAATCAGTTACTGTATACCGGACAATTGATCTGTCAAATTAATTACCACGATGACAATTTTTAAATTAAACATAGATATCATCTTGTATCATGCCCATAACTGAACATGAACTGGATGCAAGATTATACCAATCACTGAGGATATGTGTATCTCATATATTTTATACTGATATGATACTAAATCCCTTGAGATGGATTGTGCTTGATCTTCATATGATGAATACATTATCTTCATATCGTTTTCATTAATGTCTAGAGTTGGCATATCAGTAACTGCTAGTAGTTCCTTGTTAATTTATGCAGCATTGTCATTTAACTTCGTTTCTTTTGTTACCTTTTCTGACCTTGTACTTGGACTTCTTTTGAATTGAATTTAACTGTGCGTATTGATGTGTGTTTCTTTATTCTATATTTGCTAGAGGTATTTGGGATGGTTGAAATCTAACAAAACGTGTTTAACCGCATCGCATCTTTTGTTCCTGTCCCAAGTGTTAGGAGCCACTTGTCTTTGTTAGTCCTGTTTTTTTTAATTAAATTCAGTTCATTTCGAAGTTTTTGGACATCATTATAACGTCCACTTTCACAGAACTAGGACATATTTTTATTTAGGGTTGCGTTGATGATCTTTTTGTGGACTTCGGCTGTTATCTAATCGTCGGTCCGGTTGCTGTTTCTTTGATGTTTTCTGCATTCTCAATTCCCCCTTTGCCATTATATTTCTATTAGTTGAAATTGAGATTTGTTATAAAAGGTCATTATTAAAAGAAATAATAAAGATTTGGTACATTGTAATTGTATCCAATAGCCAGTACATGTTAGAGACGTTTAGCAGCAGAGACATTTATTTTCAAACCAATTGCAATGTAATCTGCAAATCTACGTGACTCATTGCAGACCTTCATCCCTAATGATGAAATATGGAAATATCTATTTCCGTTTTCCGTTTTCCCAAATGAAATATAAATTGGGTTAAAATCATTTCCCTGACTATCATTGCCATGTTGTGTTCACTATTAAACTTGTTTTTACTTCTAAATTCAGATTTTAATTTTGTGAATACCAATTATATTCTCAACTCAAAGACGGGTAAGTCTATAGTCTGGTCTAATATTGTTTCACTGTTGCTAAACTACAGGGTGCACAATTTGCATCTATGTTATCGATTATTTATGTTGTGTCTTAATTTTCTTCTGTATACAACCAACACCTTTCCGTTATTGACGTATCTCAAGCATTTTAAAACACGCCAAGTTAAATATATACATCTTTAAGTTACGAGTTAGTCTTACGCTCGATTAACTTTGACAATGACATTCTATCTAAAATAGTCGAAAATAAATCATATTTGCTGTGTTTTTTAACAGGTTATAATGTGATGAGATGTAATGTACAGTAGAAAAAACTTTTTCACATTAAATTTCATTGGCAATACCATACTATAGTAACACCATTGTTTTATAATTATTAAATTTTTATACATTTAACCACATGCATTATATATTTTTTTCACATGCATTTGATTTGCACGTTCTATGTTTGTCTCCAATAATTAATAAACAGAAACTAATATAAAGAGAGATGAAACAGATATTTTAGATTTATGATAATTACAAAAAAAAATTAATTCTAATTTTTAGCCAACTATTATCAAATTGAATGTAATTTCAGTGTTACGTGTATTAAATGTCTGTGTTTCAATTCGGGATACTTAAATAAGCTTGTTTTAAATTTGGATTTGAAGAATAGTTTTTGCAAATTACGTTGAATAAATGGATCGCTTAAGTTAAATCTAAGACGATTAAGATAACGAACCAATTGATTAAAAAACTGTCATTTGAACTATCCAAAAGACAACCTTCGCCCATTCTTTATACACTCCAGCAAAAATTGCCTTCGTAAATTACTACGCTTGAAATTGCAACTTTAGTTTTCTACAATTTATTGTTTAAATTGTTTCATATTTGGGCTTTTGGAATCGATTATATAGTATATGTTTATTTCATTATTGAATGACTAACTGTTGCTTTGTATTGCTTACATCCACTTCATTTGAATGTTGGTAAGTAGTTGTATTATTTGAAATCGGAACATATCTCTTTTTTTATATCATTAGCCAATATTTGTAGCATTATATAATTCAGTCTCCTTAATATATATCTACATTGAAATATTGTTTCATCTATTTATATGTTAACTTAAGAGTAAATAACATTGATTTCAAACATTATTTAGGTCTTTCCACTTTTCGTGCAAAGAACTTTTGTTTTTCTTCATATTATTTTTTTATTCTTATCATCTGAGATGTTTTTTTTGTTTGACAACATATCGAATGGATGTTTGGCCAATGATGTTGTACAGTAATGGTGGTTTCAAAACTCACCCTGTGTGATCGAAAATTTATTCTTATAGGAGTTATCTCCCCGCTTCCCCCTTTTCTTGTTATCACCGCTATATCTCTAAAATGGTATTTGTTTATTTTTGACTGGAGTGATCGGAGGACATCTAATTGGAGTTATTTCCCTTTGAACATTTGAAGAAAATTGAGATCAAGGTCAAAGGTCAAGGTCATGTTCTAAATTTAGAATTTTCCATGTTATCGTTATTCTTAAGAAACTGTTACAGTTAATGGTATGAAGTGTTTGCCAAATAACTGTTTACAATAAGGGGCAACTTCAACTTATCTAAGTCGAATTGTTTTGGTTACCCCTTATAGGAGTTTTCTCCCTGATGTATTTGAAATCCGTATTTCTCCACAACCACACAAGGGATTGACCCTCTGTTTTTTAGATTTGAGTTCACTAATCTATTACCTTGAAATTGTGGTCAAGGTTGAAGGTCAAGGTCATATTCTAAATTTTGAATTTTGCTTGTAATCTTTATTCAAAAGAAACTGTAACAGATAATGATATGATGTGTTTTCCGAATAAATGTTTACGATAAGGCGCAACTTCAACACATTTAAGTCGAAGTGTTTTCGTCAACCCTTATAGGTGTTTTCTCCGTTTTGGTATTTTAAATCGGTATTTCTCCACAACAACACAAGTGATTGACCGTGGGTTTATTGATTTGAGATCACTGACATATGACCTTTAAATTGAGGTCAGGGTCATAGGTCAATATGACGTTCTAGATTTTGACCTTTGCTTAAAATTCTTTCTTGTTCATTTTAAAACAACTAAGTCTTCTGCATATACCTTTTAATCTTATTCCTTTATATCAGTTTGAGGTACCAAATTACGTCAACAAGTAGTGACATTTTCTAACACCGTTTTTTAAATTTCATTTTCTTATCGAGGTGGAAAGACCTTCAATTGTTCTCTGATGGATTGGTTTTTAATTTTAATATTATCTTTTGTACAGCAACATGGACGGCTGCCCAAAATATCTGCGACGTTCCATCGGTAGATGATATCATACACACCACGAACAAGGCATATATTAAACTTCCCCAAACATTTACAGCATGGACGTCATCATTGAGTAGAACATCAGATTGGACATCGTTTCATGGTAATCTGTAATTGTATTGAATAAAAAGATAATGCTTAACCGTAACTATTACCAACAAAATATTAATAAACAAGCCAGTCAAACATTATTTCATATCGGTCTCTAAAAACTGTTTTTCATTGCTTTTAATTATAACTACTTTCTCCGCCACTATCATAAAGTTTATTGCTAACTTATGTTAAAAAAAACATATGAAAATAGTGGAATTAAATTTTTAAGAGTAAAATAGTTCTTTGGATATTTTGTATAAAATAATTAATTTGAATTTCTGTTTGATTATGTTGACGATTAATGACTCTTCAACCCTTTATACTACTTTTGAATAAAGACGCTTTTCAAGTGCTTAATGGTAAATGGTCGTTTTGGTATATCTTATTGTAAATATAGTTACTACAACTCATTTAAAGCCTAGTTCCCTAATGAGAAAGGTAAATATTCTAGACATACTTACTGGAGCAGTGATTCAATGATGTGTGCTGTTAATTTTTACCTAGGTTATGTGCATGCATGTTTCGGTGATAAAGTTTATCGACAGGTTGTATGTATTTCTGTTGTCACCAATTGTGCTCTTTTCTACCTCAGGAATAGATTAAAGAACTGTATTCGGCAAAACTTTTAGGAACATTTGGTCATCAATGCTCTTTAAATTCGTACTTTATTTGGCCTTTAAACTTATTTTGATTCGAGTGTACACGAACTCGCGTTTGGTATATACAAAATTTAAATCCTGGAATCCATAATGAGTTTATTTAATATCACCTGTACTGTACTGTTATGAATCCCAACTTTTGAAAAAATAAAAAATCTGCTTGTATATTGAAATTAAAAAAAATGAACCCCTATATCTCTTACAGTAGGATGTGAAGGTATTTTTGTATTACATATTTGAATTGCTTGGGTGAAAAAAAGCTTGTATGCAAATTTTCGTAAATAAATAATCATCGAACCGAAAATGTATCGTTTGTTCCATAGCCAAACTAAGTGTAGAGCAGTCTAAATTGCATTTAATTTGTTGATTAAACAACATATATAACGTTATCTTATTGAAATGTTTTCGTTAAACAAATTCAAATGTTTGAAATATACTGCCGAAATTTACACAAAGGAACCCTTACTTTAAATAAATCAATTATACACGTTTTAAAATTACTGTCTTTTCCTAGAATTAGATATTTGAGTTCTACACGTTAAACTCGAAACTAAAATATTTGTAAAATGTACGACCAAAACAATTGTGTGTTCCCTATTATAAATTTTCCATTTCAGAACGGGGATATTCCACTGGCACAATCTTTCGGTGATTATATATTATAACTCAATTGCATTCCCGTTAATTATTAAGTCAGTGATTTCGTTAAGTGACTTCAAACCTTTAATTAATACTTCATTAGGAATAAATTTTATTTTGGAAATTTGGTTGTACCGGTCTGTCCTGTACCAAACTTATCTTGAACGAGATAAAACATTAGAATTTTTACAACGATGTTGTTTACAGAAATACAGTCCTTTAAATAAACTTGTTTGTAAAAGATAATAAATCAACACTGTATCTAGATTATGCCGTTGGTTTTCCCGTTTGATTGGTTTTACACTAGTAATTTAGGGCCCTTTATAGCTTATTGTTCGGTGTGAGCAAAGGCTCCGTGTTGACCTATAATGGTTTACTTTTTACATTGTTATTTGGATGGAGAGTTGTCTCATTGGCACTCACACCACATCTTCCTATATCTATTTGAATGTTATTTGTATTGGTATCTATATTGAATTGCTTATCAATAAATTATTTGTATAGACATATGCACATTCATAGCTATACAATCAGTTTAGTGTGTATCATTTTTGAATTGCACAGGATCATGTATTTTTTTCATACTGACGTCTATATGTTAATTAAATGTCATCTGATTTGAACTAGCTGTCTGTAACTATGAATACTTTTAAATCTGTACGTGTGTCTCTTTTTGATTTGGTAGTGAGTACAAAACCCTGCCACGTCCAAACTGATTTTTGTTTGTTTTTTTAAATGTTTTTTCTGCTTTGTATCGATCAGACGTATTCAGTCCTTTTAATAGTTTGTTATTATGTTGTACTGTCTAACCAATATTCTAGACTAGGGACGGGTTGACCACCCGACTTCAAACTAGTTCACAATATGTCTGTGCCTGTCTGTCTTCAGGAGCCTGTTAATCAGTGGTTGACGTCTGTTCAGGTTTATCATATTTGTGTTTCGTTCATTATTTTGTACACAAATCAGGCCGTTGGTTTTCTTGCTTAATTTGTTGTACATTTGTCATTTTGGGGCCTTTCATAGCTGACTATGCGGTATAGGTTTTACTCATTGTTGAAAAACGTACTGCGAACTTTACTTGTTTACAATTTCTGTGTCATTTTATTTCTGGTTGAGATTTGTCTTTTTTGAAATCATACCACATCCTCCGTTTTTTTTTGTAAGATCAACCTTAAGTACTAACGCCAGCATACATAAAAACGGACTGTTTGATAAACATTCCATATTCTTTTTTGGAACAGGACATTTGTTTTCAAATGGTGGGTTGAACCACGTTTTATAGATCTCCCGCTAATATGGTAATGTTACACATATTAAAAATACTAATTTATTTATGTTTCAGGTTGTCTGGACGTGTCTGTTAAAAACGTTTCGAATAATGATATAAAAAGACAGTTAAACGAATATTTTCCAAACAGTCCAAATGACACTACATTTGAAAGTGTATTCGAATGTGCATTTTTCTGCACAAGAAAGGGCGATGTTTTTACGTTTTTTGTAAGTATAGGGTATACTTCACTCTATCGATACTACATTTAATGTTTATTTTTAACAGAGAAACGAAAAATACCATACTGACATTCAAGCTAATGTCGTAAAATTTTCTCTAGAATAATGTTTTTAACTTCATCTGAATATGAAACAAATATTAAAGTAGCTTTCATATTTCAAGATATCAAAATAAAATACATTTTGTATAACTGAATTCTTAAAAATTTGAGGGTAAATGTAACAACGACAATTGTTTTCACTTCGATTAAAATTTGCTATGATTGCCAGTCAGATAACTATCAAAAGAGACCATAAAACAATGATGCGTCATTATCTGATCACCTCAAGGCCTTCAACAAATTATCAAATCATTTACAGTACCAATGCATATGCTATGGTAACGAAAACATATTAACAACATGACAATTGATAAACAGCAGAGAACAATAATAAAACTAAATACAAGAAACTAATATCTTTAAGTAACAATATGTTATCTGATTGACCAAGCAGTCTGCATGTAACTACACAATTTTCAAATAAGTAAAAAAAAAAACAACATTAATTTAATTGAATTTCGTATTTAAGCATTTTTTGTTTTTATCACGTCAGATGTGTGCTATAAGAACCTTCATTTTAGACACTTGAAATTGCAGAATTGGATTTTTCGTGAAGCCTTACAAAATTGTGTTGATTGTTTTTATATAACAATACATGTAGCTAGTCATTTAGCATATTGTTTTTGGCAGATTATATATGAGATAATGTTGCCCCCGAATATGATATGAGAGTCATTAAATTTGACATCTTTGGACAAATCAGCTCAGATTTGTTTTTGTAAAGCCTTTGTCTTTTGTTATTTTGGATATTAGAAGTGAAATATCAATCATTAATAACACTTTTAGATTTTCAAAGTCAAAGCACCAAATAAGTTTTTTCATGTGACAAGATAGAGGAAACGAGGGTTAATGGTGCTTATCGTTATCTTAGATCAAATGTATATAAGTACATGTTCATCAGTGATCTCTGGTCTTCAGTCTACCATATTTTACAATGCGACAAAATAAAATTCTCTTTTAATAATATTATCTAACGGTCTTATGGAGTTCATGGGATATTCATTTGAAATATACATGTAATGGTCACAAGGTTTTTGTTTCTGTTCAGTAAACTGATTGATAACTTGTTCTTGCAGTAGTATCTGGAAGCGTGTATTCGTACTCTAACAATACTTTTTCGTTATAATTTAAGATAGCATAGATAGTCCCTGTTTATTTAAAAGTTGATATTTACATAAAATTATGGAAAATCAAAGCCGATCATATTCTTACAATTTTAAATGGAACTCCAACTACTTCCTGATTAGGCTATGCAAAACATCTTTAATGGTCCTTTGTGTTCTAAATAAACTCATCATAAATACCAGGACAAAATTTTATATATACGCCAGATGTGCGTTTCGTCTACAAAATCTCATCAGTAACGCTCGAATCCAAAAAGTTTAAAAAGCCAAATAAAGTTGAAGAGCATTGAAATACACAATTCCTAAAAGTGTTGCCAAATACAGCTTAGGTAATCTTAATCATCACGCATTAACACATATTGTAAATATAAAAACGAGATACAACGTAGCATATTAATGTATTACAATAAAAAAATCATAATATCTATTAACATGATTAAAATTTGTAGATTTAGCTAAGAAAGTCCTTATATTTGTATAAAGTAACATTCATTTATAGTGGAAAACTGTTTTAACGTTGAATTAGCTTCAATTAACAATTGCTCGCCGGTCCCTCTCTGTGATGACCATTAGATAACGCTGGATCATTTCCCAAACAATCTATCATCAAGAGAAGATAAATAATTCGATTATTCGTTCATAGTCTTTTTCAAAAATGATAAACGGTTTTTTATATTGGTATCTAATCATTTTAAACGTTTCAAATTTATGAAATTATATTCGTACATCAATATTTTTGATACACCAATTACAAAAACTGAAATATATTGAATTGATACATTTTGTAATTATTCAAAATAATATAAGAAACGTAAACATAATTATAAAGTAATGAACCTGTTAAGGGGAGAGAATAATCGAATAACTTTTTTCGAATTGGCACATTATACAACGGAATGTCACTCTTGCATACAATTGGCACATCAATATGATTAATAAACTGTGCAATCGTCCTCCACCTTCAATGATGATTCTAAATTATAAATATAACCAAAAGTTCTTAATCTATGATAGTGAATACTAATGAAAGCTAACCCACTGTAAAAATATTTCTTTGCAATTTTTTTAAACTTCCTCAGAAAAATGTTCGAGCCACTTGACTTTCATAGCTCAAAATTAACGTTTTACACAATATTTGAATAAAGTAGTTAAAGATTATTCTCTTCTTAAAGTGTAAAACGCAATAAAAATCGTATGCTTGCGCCATCCTACCGAAATACGGATTTAATTAAGTCCTGAACATATCAACATTTCTTCGTATATTAATATGAAAACCGGTTTTAACCAAATCAAAAGTACGTGTTAAGATCCGACTTAATACCTTTTTCCCGATATAGTCAGGTAAAGTTGCTATACAACGACATTGAACACGTAGGTCGAATTATCTGACAGAAAATGATAACGAAAACTACATGTAGCACTTTATTTCGATTATGAAATTCTAATGATATTCAAAAAGATGCAAGCGAAGGGATTCATAATGATATGATACATCAGATTTGTGTTTTTAAAATAATTAAGAAATCAGAAAATATTAATTTCATCAGGCATTATGTTAGCTTGGTATCTCTTTTTCCTATTGCATTATAAACATAAAAATTAAGGTTCATCGTCACCTTTTCCCTAGTATGTTGTATTAAAATTCGTCTAATTTTTACTCAAATACTGACACACCTGTGCACCTCTAGAAAATTTAAGGCATGGCAGGACCTAGATAATTTAACTTTTAAAGGAATTCTTGTTTCTGAAAATTATAAACCTTTCTGGATTTTGCTATTCATTTTTTTTTTCATTTCTTCAGAAGGTGCAAAAATGAACTAAGTTGGGGGGGAAAAGTTTAAGAAACTCCCCTCGTTTTATCAATGTTGTGAGGAGTATTGATTTAGAAGGACAATATGTGGACAATATAAATCTTCAACAATAGGATATTTAACTATGTAACTGGGTGGACCGTTTCAAATGTGTTTGTTTATTTTGCCATCTTCTGCAGACTGACAAAAAATGTGCACATCAAAATCCAGGTAAGTTATTAATTTTCTGAAACAAGCACTGCATATAACTTTTATATATCTAGGTTCTTCCATGCCTTGAAATGGTCCTAGATGCGTCAGTTTTCTGTACACATAGTAGAATTTGTGGTGTAAATACGGCCAAATCTTTTCAGTTCCTTTTGATGAACCTTAACTTATTTGTGAGTGCTCAGTTATACCAATTTCCACTTATGAATTAACCAATATCTACAAGAGCAAAATGTCATTTAGTACACCTTCGATAGTCTTATTTCAAAGACAACACAAACACTTCGAGAAAAGAACGACCATGCATTTATAAAAGTCAAAATATAATTATCCATATGTATGAAACTTGCCTTGAATCTTGAAGTATGAACAGTTTATTTGATTTCCACTGCGCCTGGAATGTTTCGGGTCACCTTGGTCACCGTTTTTGTTCTTGTGGCAAACTCATTGATGCATGACCAAACATGAAAAAGTACGTTTTTACAGCGTCATGCCGTCAGATCGTTGAGATTAGTTAGTCTCTTTTGGCGTATCAGGTGTCTGACCTAATCCATTCGTATTTACTCTGAAACGAGAGAGATCGAACAAAATATGTTAATACGATGCGTCACCCGCCATAAGCCAGTCGAAATTGCACAATCGAAAACATGTCGCTATGGAGTTAGGACAATCAACTTGGGATGGCGGACGAAAAAACGATGTCATGACAATTAGAGGTCGGTCATTTACAAACGTATCAACCGTATCGTATACGTTGACGTATCCGCATCTGCAGATATATCGAAAAATGTAATGTGATCCCGAGCTTATTCATAAGACCATGCTTCATTTAAAAAAATAAACTAATTGGAGTCTCTTCGAAACAATCAAAAATACTGTTACAAATAAATTAAGGGGTTATATAAACTACTTTTAAATGCTGTTAAAAAGGAATCAATGTAGGGCATGTATATCGTACACAATCCATAATAATCTAGTTAAAACAATATATTAAGATCTAACACGAATAAACACCTAAAACTCAAATGAACTACTTATATATGGTAATGCGTCGTTATATACATGTAAGGAACTTTGAATATTGTTCATTTGCGATGTAAACAAAAGAGATAATAGGAACACGAGTTATCTTCAGATGTCATATAAATACATGTACATTTAATTAAACAGTACTGAGTAGCACTCTATTTGTCAAATAACAATTTGGTTCTACGTGAACAGAAGTTCATACACAAACAAACCATTTTACCGTATTCACTCCTATCATGTCTGTAAACTGTTCCAACTATCCGGAATATCTTTAAAAGTCGGGTTAAATATTCCACAAAAACTCGAAACTTCCTTATTGTTTTGTAAATTTCTGCATTAGAAATTAATCAGTCGCCCATTTGCCTTATTGAAAGTACATAGAATTAAATTTTTGGGATCACATACTGTTTTTGGTATGTCTGCAGATGCAGATACGTCAAAGTATATGATACGGTTGATACGTCTTTAAATGACCGACCTCATCTTCAACCATTCTTCGTCATAATTTAGTTTGAGCATTATTGTGTATGAGAAGTAGGTCACTGCCGGTGTGAAAATGGATGTGCGAAACATACAAATGTATATATGTAAATGACATACTATGACACACACGGTATATAACTGCTGAAATTTATGAAAGACTAACGCAATCAATATACTGCAACAACCGTTTACGAATAAGTCTTAGTCTTAAGGAAGTGATATTCCCTATTGTTTCAAAGTCAGTCTTTCTCTTTACAGACTTTGACATAATTGACAAACGGTTTTTAAAACCTGTATAGTTCTGAAACATAAATTTTTACACTTATCGATGCTATAAGATAACTTTCATTTTCTTTTACCTTTCAGGAGAATGACAGTTTGCTATGTTTTCACTGTTGGCAGGAAATGTATATACTTCTTCTGGTGTACTTTAGGAAAACCTGTTGACTTTTGTAGTAAATCTCAGTTTTTAAAGATGATTTAAATTTTTCAGAAGTTTTAATTAATTATTTTTGTTTTCCATTTTAGAGACACGTTTGCAAGTGTATTAATCAGAGCGAATTGAGGTCAGAATTAGTGATGAGTCAAGTGTGTATTAGTCCAAATTTAAAAGGCCTGGATAATGTTGATGATGTTTATTCAATGTCGAGTTCTTCACTTCCAATCTTCAAATTTGAAACAGGTACACTCCTAAGTTATTCGGTATTCAAGAACTTGAAGCTCCTATTCAGACTTTGTAAAATGTCACCAGGGTCTGAGCAAAAAGTTGATGAACCAGGGGTATTTCAAAGAACGTCTCGTCCTTTTTCTAAAAAATTTCATCGAAATGTACCAAGAACTTGTTGATAAATATTCCGTATCAATTTTACAAATAATACAAGATGGTCTTGAAGTATAGATTTTGCGTACTGACGTTGGTTATCATCTTAATAACGTGTTATAGTATTTTTTTATTCGTCTTTATTAATATGACTTTTACTGTTAAGTTTGTTTTTTGTGATATACATGTATCCCGTCATACTTTGAACCACACAATTATTTTATTTGTCATTATTACGTTTACTGTTGTTAAGTCTGTTTTTGTTGTTATATCTACATGTACATGATGTACTTTGAGTGACTCTGTATTTATGTATGCTGTCATACTTTGAACGACATAATTATGTTATGTCTACCTGTACGTATTTCAAACGCGCTATTTAACACCAGTACTGAAAACCTTCCATCCTTTACGGGTAGATTTTACATAGATAAATAAAATCGTATAAGAGAGGCAAAGTGAGGATGTTAAATTTGATGCATGCCTTTTTTGTGCTTCATCGTTACATTTGTTGTTTTTATAGTGATTAAGATGATAACACATTGTTGACTGCTGTAGCCCTATTTTTGACATTTTTACTTATTGAGTATGTTTGTTTTGTTCACGCATCGTTGACAATGAAATGGAATGTAATGCGACTGTCATACAAGTGAGAGGTTTAGCTAGCTATAAAACCAGGTTCAATCCACCATTTTCTACATTAGAAAATGCCTGTACCATGTCAGGTATATGACAATTGTTAGCCATTCGTTTGGACTTTTGATTTTGCCATTTGATTTTGGACTTTCCTTTTTGAATTTTCCTCGGAGTTCAGTATTTTTGTGTTTTAATTTTTAAGAAAAAATCATCTACTCGTTTACGAGATCAGATAACTCAAGTTCAAATAACTGGGTCAGAATAGAAATATTTTACTTCGAATCACCAACTGAACATCGCAGGCATTTGTTATGAGCAATAGAGAGTACATTTAAAGGAAAATTCTTGACCTTTATGAGAAATAATAGCTTAATTTTATATATAGTTTTACTCTGTCCTATCCATATATGGAATGACTGCCAATGAAGAATCAGATATTCAAAAAAATATCGATATTGTGTGCTAAAGAAACTAAGGAGACACGAGCGTTGCTCAGAAAATTGACATCGTCGTCATAGGTAAAATAGTGATACACAGATTATCATTGTTCATCTCAACTTGATTGCTTTTCTCGCTTTCACCCTTCCGGTTAAAGCCAGAAGATCAAACACGTTGGGATGACCAACGATAATCTATTAGTATATTTTTGTTTAACTGTCTAAAATACACCCTCTTATCGGTTTCATAATGTCAATTCAAGTGTCATTTGATACCTTACATCAACACATTTTTGTCTCTATCTTTCTTTTGTTTTATAAAAGGGAATGATTTATTTCTTAGGTATACCAGATGCAAGTTACAGTGTCAAATAATCGATATCTTTTTGCAAAATCTCAAAATGCATAGTTCAAATTAAAGAATCGGACGCGAGTGGGTAAAATGAGGATAAAAACGGTCAATAGCTCCTAAAAGTCATAAGATTTGTTTAACTAAATGTATCAAGTAAATATCCTACTATCTAGATTATTGTATATAGTTATAGGGGAAATACACTTTTAAAAAGTCACCTTATGTATGAGTGTTTAGCCAAGTCTTTTAGAAAAAAGTAAAATCACAAAAGTACTGAACTTAGAGGTAAATCAATTCGGAAAGTCCATAATCACGTGGCAAAATCAAATAACAAAACACATATTAACGAATGGACAAGAACTGTCATATTCCAAAATTGGTACAGGCATTTCCAAATGCAGAAAATGTCGGATTAAACCTGGTTTTATAGCGCTAACCCTCTATTTTTGATGACAGTCTCATCAAATTCCGTTATATTTACAATGATGCGTGAACTAAACAGACACAATAAATAAAATAGTCAAAATATGGATTCAGCCGTAATCATCGTGTAACAATTTTAAAATGAACAATTTAACAGAACACAAAAACATCTTTCTACAAACACATTCATTGATTTGCGTGTCTGACGTTAGACAATTGTATACGTCACATATATTTGTCGTTCAATGTTCATACAAACAATTTTAAAATTTCACATAGGCAATGTTAGCATACAGGGTTAAAAAATCATAAGTATGTTGGAATAAATTTCAGAAGTATAGATTTTATACAAAAAGTCATGTTATAAGAATCCACAAATAGTTAATTCCACTACGCGATTGAATGATTTTGACGTTTGTGGTTCAACGTATTTTGTATTTTGTAATTTATAATAAAAACATAGCATAATGGCTTAAGATAGAACAATATCATACTGATGGGAACTTTTTAAAGTACAGAGTCGTGTTATATATAAGAACCAAAGAAATGCAAAATGTCGCATATATAAAATACACCAGCAAAACAGGAAAGATAATACAAACACATTGACGGCATTTTTTTTCTGGTACAGCATATTGTAATATTAATCAAAGTTCACAAAATTTAGAACACGACCTTGTCTCTTAACATTGACCTTCCAATCTTGAAATAAACTAACCAGTTCAGATAAAAACTCTAGGTTTACAATGTAAGTTTATTAGGTCCTTTGGCATACCCCCTTTGCCCAACTAAAAGAAGGCAGGTAAATGCAAAAACTTGAAAAATTATGTTTGCGGCTTTTTCGCTTATCAAATGGCATTTAGCAGTAACACCAAATACTGGTTGGCTCGGATTTATTATTATGTATTCGTTTAACATGTATAAGGCGATATGTTTTCCACTGGTCTATTACTTCGTGAACTAAAAGGCAAAAGTATCGACTTCACAAGTTGTTATAGTACATGTAGTAATTCACAGGGTACATATTCACCTTAAATTAGCATCACTTCACCTTGAATACTCTTTTAAGACAGACAGCTAGATACCATAAACATACTACGTATACACAAGCCAGAGTCTGAGCTTGATTTGCTATATGATATAAAAACTAAACTGACGAAAAAGGTCATTTATTCAAAATCATAAAAATTAATGCAAAAAATACATTTTGCAAATAAAACATTTGACATTAAAGTTCATATTTAATATGAAATAATAATACATAATTACTACGAAATTACATCAACTAATATCATTGTCAAATGAATAAATGACAAAGAATAGCAAAGGTGGGGAGAAAAAGCTGCCACAAATCCTCTCTTTGGCTGAAAGAGTGGATCTGAAATCCACTCTAAGGCTAAAAGAGTGGATCCCCCACCGAGGACTCTGGCGACGTGAATACAATTATATATGACTTGAAAAAAAAATACATTCACATACATGTACACCAAACACATATCACTTTATTATGTAAAAAGTTTCCACATTTAGCAGAAACATTAAAAGTTCCTATTTTCATATACCAAGATATTACTTTAAAATTATCTCTTACTGGTAAAAATGATAAAAGTGTAAATCTTATTCCGACCAGGATCATAGAAATTAAACTACAATGGAATCGCAGTTACAATGTAAATAGATATAGGAAGATGTGGTGTGAGTGCCAATGAGACAACTCTCCATCCAAATAACAATTAAAAAAGTGAACCATTATATGTTACAGTACGGCCTTCAACACGGAGCATTGGCTCATACCGAACAACAAGCTGTAAAGGGCCCCAAAATTCTAGTGTAAAACCATTCAAACGGGAAAACCAACAGTCTAATCTATATAAACAAAACGAGAAACGAGAAACACGCATACTTTACATCAACAAACGACAACTACTGTACATCAGATTCCTGACTTAGGACAGGTGCAAACATTTGCAGCGGGATTAAACGTTTTAATGGATCCAAACCTTCTCCCTTTTTCTGAAACAATAGCACAACATCACAACATAGAGAAAGATACGATAAAAAAAATCATATCTCTTCTTACATCCAGACATTTAAATATCCTTTATATATTTTAGAACAGACAATTAGTACTTTTATTAACCGAAACTATATTTTTAATTTTCAAAATTCAAACAAACCTAAAGTATATTTTACAAAGCCCTGGATCCTTCCTAAATACGAAGTTTTATATCTGACTACCTCTGTAAAGGATCATGAGCATAGGATTCCCAAACTACACTTGACATTTTTCAATCGAAAATGTATAAATATAAAACAGAAGATGTGGTGTGATGCCAATGAGACAGTTCACCACAAGATACCAAAATGACACGGAAATTAACGACTATAGGTCATCGCACGGCCTTTAACAATGAGCAAAGCCTATATTGCATAGTCAGCTATTAAAGACTCCAAAATGACCATGTACAACAATGCAATCAAGAAAACTAACGGCCGTATTTACATAAAAAAAATAATAAAAAAATAAATGAACAAAAAACTTAAATGTAACACATAAGCAAACGACAACCACTGAACTACAGGCTCCTAACTTGGAACAGGCACATACATACATAATATGGCGGGGTGAATTCCATAGGGTAAACAATTTCAAATTGAAATTAGTAAATAAGTATTTACTGTATACCTTATTTAACTCTCAGTTATTTTTGTTGTGATCCGATTTGATATGAGACTATAGAAATAATTTTCGTAACTCATGATATCGAAAAAGAAAAGTTTTAGTCACAATTTTTAATATACAGCTTTTTAGAAATTTAGTGACTGGTGAACATCACCCTTCAATATTAAAAGTAATAATTTATATCGATAACACCACAATGAAAAAGGAGGAATACACCAAACTTACTTCAACCTAACATAAAATAAATTCATTCCTTCCTGGCATGCGACAGAACTTATTTTAAAAAACTGTTATTCCAATGCAATATAATTAAAAGGTTTATATTGTATAGTAGTAAATAAAGTTGTAAAATGAATAAATTATAAATTCCAGCTTTAAGTGATGTTGCATAAAATTTGTGTACCTTAATTGCGATAAAAGTTAAAAGATGTAAGTTTTAACCGAGTAAATATTTATAGCTTTTGACACATACTATAAACATTTAACAAAAAGAAAGAAAAAAACAATTGAGTTAATAACCAGTTTAGTTAAATATAAAAACTTTGGTTTGTGATGGATTTATCTCTAAAGACCATAGCATTTAGACAACATTGAAATAAACCATTTAGTCGTTTTATATATATAATTTGAATAACTAGTATGAATAAGGACGACAACATTAAAAACCAAAACATGAATTACGAATTATTCAAGTATACATACAGGAAGTTAAACCGAGCCTACCGAATGATCCCATTGACATTCGAACAATGTGTAAAGAAAGCATGAGAAGGGCGGCAATAAAGACATACATTGTATGAAATTAAAGAACCTTAGAGAGCACGTTCACATACCCACGTCCCCACATTGTCATTGGAGAAATTAAATAAGTGTAAGAAAAAAAAATTGTATAAGAAAAATTAATTTCTTGCCAATATGAACACCTAAACAGTATGTCCTTATTATCTACAAAATTTCATGAAATTCTGTTGTGTGGTTTCAGAGGAGTTGAGATGACAAACTGTTGCAGAAGTACATTGAAGCAAATAAGTTCAAAGGGGTGTAACTCCTAGAAAAAAATTGAATCTCAATTTTCCGTCGATATGCACAACTAAATACATGTAGTATGTCCTTATTATCTGAAAAGGTTTCGTGAAATTATGTTGTGCGGTTTGAGAGGAGTTGCGATGACAAACTGTTGCAGTAGTACATTGAAGTAAATAAGTTCAAAGGGGGGTTACTCCTAGAAAAAGGAGTATCACGATTTCCCGTCGATATGCACAACTACATAGTATGTCCTTATCATCTGAAAAAGTTTCGTGAAATTCTGTTGTGTTGTGTGTCCTTTTAAATTGTTCCTTTTAAAATTGTTATACGATGATGACTGATGTACCCATATTTTGACTATTTTATTAATTGTGACTGTTTATTTAACGCATCATGTAAATGTAGCGGAATTTGATGAGACTGTTATTAAAGTGAGAGGGTTAGCGCTATAGAACCAGGTTTAATCCACCATTTTCTACATTTGAAAATGCCTGTACCAAGTCAGGAATATGACAGTTCTTGTCCATTCGTTTTTGATGCGTTTTTTTTTATTATTTTGCCATGTGATTATGGACTTTCCAAATTGATTTTCCTCTGAGTTCAGTATTTTTGTGATTTTACTTTTTGAGAGGAGTTGCGATGACTAGAAACAGGACAGACGGACGGACGGGTCAAAAACATTATACCCTCCGCAACTCGTTGCGTAGGGTATAATAAAGCTCACAAACGTTTTAGCAGGCTATACTGACCCAAAACAAGATACATAGAAATTATGTGAAATAAAGATAAAAACCGTTTTGGCAGGCAATGCTGACCAAAAACAAGACAGATGTAATTATATGAAATAAAAATCATAAAACGTTCTGGCAGGCAATTCTGGCCCAAAACAAGACAGATGTAATTTTAAGAAATAAAGATCATAAAACGTTTTGCAGGCAATACTGGCCCAAAACAAGACAGTTGTAATTATATGAAATAAAGATAATAAAAGTTTTGGCAGGCAATGTTGGCTCAAAACAAGGCAGATGTAATTATAAGAAATAAAGATCATAAAACGTTTTGGCAGTCAATGCTGGCCCAAAACAAGACAGTTGTAATTATAAGAAATAAAAATCATAAAATGTTTTGGCAAGCACTGCTGACCCAAAACAAGACAGTTGTAATTATATGAAATAAAGATAATAAACGTTTTGGCAGGCAATGCTGACCCAAAACAAGACAGTTGTGATGGTTTGAAATAAAGATCATAATGTTTTGTCAGGTAATACTGACCCGCAACAGCTAAAGTATAAAGTTCTGATACTAAATTTATTCTTTTTAGCTGTTAAATTCTATAAACGTATTTGACTTCAATCCTTGAATCACGGATACTATTAGGACCATTCCATCCATGAACTGCGGCAGAAGTCTTTGTTTGTTTTATTTTCCTTCCTCTCAAACTAAGTGCTGTAGTTTAGTAACAAGAGTCCTGGACAATTAACGACATAGTCAACTTTAAAAAGATGGTGGAATAACATTAGGTGCTTTGAGATTTCATCGTAACTAGGGTCCAGTTGTGTATCAAAATGCTGATCGAAGTCGTATTTTGTAAATTTGTATTTATAAAACAGTCAATTAGGCTTTGATTAGTCAATGTTGATACGACTTGCACTTCTGGATCAAAATTCTAATCACGAAATAAGGTTTGTGTCCTTAATGTCAGTGAAACAGCAACCCATCAATATTCGTATTGTCGTATTATCGGACTTATGGCATACCGTTGGCAAAAGAAAGTATATGGAAGTTGTTGATATCACGCTTTATTGCACACGTCCTTAAATGGAGAAAGTTCTTTCGTAGATGACTGCCATTCTTAGCGCTCTTCGTCCATAGTCAAGGCATGAAATAAACAAACAAAAAAAGAATATAAAAATAATGGATAAAAATTAAATTCTCATTAAAAACAAACTTGGTCTTACTCAAGGACCACAAACATAACGCATGTTAAGGAATAATATGCAATAATTCAATTATCAAAGTTTCTCTTCTTTAACATGTTTAATAATCAACCATTAAACAGAAAAGATGTTTTTATCATGTATTAAATGAAGAGTAAGAACTTTAAAATAGCATCAGTTTATATCTATATATGTCTTGTCCAATGTTATTTTTATTAACAAATCTAGTATATAAAAGCAAACGACTTTACAGTGCATAAGTATCGGCATAAAAATTATCAATTACGTTCATCGCAACCCAAACTATATCATTTACATGAATTATACTAGTAAAGATAAATAAAATAATACAATAAAAACATGTATTACAAACTGACAAACATGTAAATCTGACTACATGTATAAAAAAAACTTCCAATTTTGTATGTAATTAAAGAATTGATTACAAAATTAATTTATTCCAAACCAATCACCATGACGAAAAAATAATTAAATGTAGTTTAGCATGAGTTTCATGGCGAAGCATAAAACAATACAGAGATCATAGACCAAGCTACTACGACCTCTGCAAAAATATAACATGCGTTTCATGACGAAGCATAAAACAAAACCCACTACATATTAACTTTACAAAAGCAAATACACAGAGGTCATAGACCAAGGTACTACGACCTCTGAAAAAGTAGCACGAGTTTCATGACGAAGCATAAAACAATACAGAGATCATAGACCAAGCTACTACGACCTCTGTAAAACCGAAGCAGCACGAGTTTCATGACGAAGCATAAAACAATACCCACTACATACTACAATATTTACAAAAGTAAATACACAGAGGTCATAGACCAAGCTACCACAACCTCTGAGAAAAATAATACACAGAGGACATAAGTACAAGCAACCACGCCCTCTGCGAAAATTTAAATATCGTCCACATTACCCAAAACAGGCAAAGACAGGTAAATTGGTTCGTAATAAATAAGCATTGGGTTGCGATAAACATATAGGTTAGAGACATATCCTTTTTATACCGATCACATAAAGCAAACAAAGTACACTTGCATAAATTAAAATAGTAACAATTATAGCGATTAGGCTAACTTGCAAAATTATGATAAGCTCAAACCAAACTGCCGTGAGATTTACGAAAGTAGCATGAGTTTCGTGACATAGCATAAAACAATGAACTCTGCATAAAACGTAATGAAAAAGCACATACACAGAGGTCATAAGTACAAGCAGTCAAGCTCACTACACCAATTGAAATAACTCCAACCTTACCCAAACAAGTAAGTCAAAAGGGTTTGTAACACAATAGCTTAGCATTAATACTAAACTGTCATGCTCTTTCATATAAGAGTACTTAAAATGTATGAAGCCGTTAATAACATCATATAAATTATAAGTGTAAAACTTTACATTCTATCATGTATGGTATTATTATCGTTATGCAATAATCCAATTTTTAATTATAGTAAAATTTAAACGAATCATGTATCTTACAAATACATAAGGCGGATATACGTTCTGCAAACATTATGATGCTGTAAAGGATGCAGTAACTTGTAAAATTACAATCAGGTTAATCATCAGATAAATGATAAATAATTACAACTTGATCGCAAACCCATAGTGTCGCCACCCACATGAAAATCAAATTGACCCAATATCTCTTTGACAAAGAAATGAATTTGACCAACTGCTCATGTTTGGCATAAATCTAAAAAGTGAGTTTTACCCGAATGAAAGGATGGTTAAAAAAAAATTCACTGTACGTTTGTTCAAAATGTAAGCATAGAATAGCTTAAAAATAAAAGTATAGTTCGATTTTACCTGAAATAGCTTAAATGAAATCACTCCAGTCCAAAATTATCCATAAAATAAAATACAAACTCAAATATAATTTTGAACAAAATGTTTGATAAGAATCACAAGTTCACACATCAAATGCTGATGATAAAAGGAAGTGACCACAATGCACTTACACGTGAACTCGTGCTGACCCGCAATGCAATTGACAAATAAGAAAGATGATCTCCGGTTATACATTGGTCATAAAAGAAATTTCTCTGCACGTGTAAACAAGTTATCTAATTTCTACAATTTATCGTTTAATTAAGTAGGACACTCTGACCCTTTGACCAGACTAGAGACATTATACATTTACAGTAATAATAGCTAACTCTTTTATTTAAATCGGTTAGTAATAACCAATTAAACAGAATGTCTTCTCTGCTGTCTTAAATTATTTTATTCCGCTTAATTTTCAATTAGCAAATAAAACTGGTTATTATAAAATAGATGACTCTTGACATTAATTCCTTATGTGTATTCAATTTTTGTCCTTCGGTAATCAAATCCCGCAAAGTAAGTTTTTTTTTTATTTTCAATTTTCATTTCTGTTACCTCAAGATTATTTCAAGAATTCAGGCATGGTTGTCAGATTGTGTGTGGTCACCAATCCGCCACAATTTACGTTTTGCATTTCAAACTCATTTTTATCAGTTAAGTTCTACGATATAAATTTATGAATGGAAACAGACAGTGCAGTGCGTCAAAGAGACCGAATATAAGAAAATCGCTTTATTTCACCATACAGATAGAAAACCCGCACCCTGAGATTCTGTAAAATAATAGCTATTATAGTGCTATACTTTCTACTTTGTTTGGTCTATTTAACTTTTTTTACTAGGGCGTCACTGAGTCTCTTAGAGACGAATCCCGCGTTGGTGCAAATCCAAATTTCAATCCTGGTATCTATGATGGATTGATTTACAATTGTTAAAAATGTTACAATATCAACACCTTGAATGCAGAGTTATTCATCATAGTTTAAAATTACTCAGAATTCCAGCATGTCTAAAAGTACAAACAGTAATATATTTTGATACTTTATTGATATATTGCATGTATTTAAGGCTTTCGGAATATGAATATTCAAACGGGTGATACAGAACGACGCAAACATCATTGTCTCGTTAGAAGTATAAAAGGAACTCTCACGACCAGTGACTGCAGATCAACAAAGAATTTTTATTGTGTAGGTGGTAAGTATTTCAATACGAACTAAAGTGCGATTTTCAATATAATAATTTGTACAGAATATCTATTTCCCGTTCATGAAAATATGCACTTGGTCAACAGACAAATATATATCATCGATGTAGGTCTGTCGTCAGTCTATTTTGTCATTTTTCAAATACAATGTTCTCATTAAATGATTTTTTGTAGTCAACGATTTACACTTTTGATATTCGAACTCAAATCAAAGGTTAAGAATTCCTATTCGTATTCTCAATTTCAACATTTCATATTGACCATGCGAAAAAGTTATTGAATGATATTCAAAACAGATAAGTTTTCTTCTTTGGTGTCGCGATTTTTTACTGAATAAGTACACAATTTGGGTGCAAAAGACAGGTGAAGCCTAGATGCAATATGTGCATAGTATTCGTGCTGTGTTGAAACATTGATGTCTTTGGACATTTTTCTGCCCTTTGGTATGATTTTTGTCTCTTCTGCTCTTTGGTATGATGTTTGTTTCTTTGCCACATTCCCTGTTTTTATTTTATTTTACACAAAATAAAATCGTTTCACTAGTAAGCTTTTAGTTAGTTTTCGACAACCTAACGTTCCCTGCTTTTCACAATATTCATACTACTGTTTCAACTCTGAACATATCAATTCCACACAATCTTTTTGAGCAGAAGTTCTCTTTATAAAAAAATGTTTTGGAATGTTCTAACTGAAGATAAGTTTGCTGACACTCATATAAAGCTTTCTTTTGTACCAAAAAAGTGAAAATGCGAAATATACATACTAAAATGTAATGAGATGATCACATCTGTTATTTTTTTTTATTTTACAAAATGTATGCACGGTTCGGTTAACTAAGTTTATCGACAGGTTGTTTTTGTTTCTATGAGTTCTAATAAGACAGCACTGCATTTTAGGTGCAAATGGAGACGGGATATGGAGTCACGCTATTTACACTTGTTTACGCAATGATTCATTACTTTCAAATGACCGGAGAAACAATCAGGATTATTGGCTGAGTTACTTTATGTATGAAGAATGTAAGATACCGAATATAACATTATGGTTCATCTATACAAATTCAGTAGCCAATGCACGTCAAATCGGCATTATGAAAACACAAATTTGTAATTAGAAATATACTCTTCGACTAAAAAAATAACAGATATTATAGACACGCAAAAGTTAACTTTTGAATAATTTCAACAAAAAACTTCCGAAATACATCAAAATAAAAAAAAAAACATTCTAAGCTAATCAATAGAGAACCACTGATGATGTTTCTGACCATAAACAAGAAGATTTAAATTTGGCGTTTTCATATCTCAGTTTTTTTTTTATCAAGATCAAACTGTCTACCGTCTATATCACTTTAATTAAAAAAAACTTTACTTTGATGATAGTTTTGCCTATAATAATAGAAAATTTCACTGAGAAAATTTACCAAAGGAAACTTAATTTTGTTAGTTTAAACATATTAATTTTTATTGGTTTGGGAAACAAGATTTAACAACTTATATTTATTTCTTTCCATTTTGCTGGTGCGAGTGCTGCCTTGTAGCAACATAAGACTGCTCTTGTTCGAAATAAACAAGTGTGTCTCTAACGTGCTAGAGGTATTACTATCTCTTAACTAGTTTAACACAGGACACTTTATACAAACTTTACGACAAAGACACAAAATATCGTTCTCATTATCATATTTTTGTTTTAATCCCTTCTATGATAAAATAAATTGCACCAAATTCGTTCAATGATATAAAGATGTGGAATGTTTTTGCTATACACGTAGAGTTTTCTTGTTTAGAACGATATATCACATCATTATTGTAACGATGATATTGTTTAATATATGGTACGTAAAGTCATATATTTGATATATCTAAACGAAAGGATACTTTGAATAATCTTGTTTTAAAGGTTATTAATTTAAGGCATTTATTTGAAGTCTTTTTATCGATACTATTATATACAAATAAGAAAATCTGGTTAAATTGACAATGAGACAACTCTGCACCGGAGACTTAATGACAAAGAAGTTAACAACTATCGGTCATCTTACTGCCTTACACAATGAGCAAAATCAATACCGTATATTCAGTTATTGTAGGCCTTGAAATGAGGCCGTTAGTTTTCTCGTTTGAAATATTTTTCCATTTTTTTATTTCGGGGCCTTTTATAGCTGATTATGCCATGTATGCGGTGCGGGTTTTGTTCATTGTCAAAAGCAATATGATGACGTCTATTATAATTATAATAATAATAAATTCTTTATTCAAAGAGGGTAAACTCAGTTAGTTACAATAAACTAATTTTCCCTGAGGCCATCACATACAAATTACAATACAATCTGAAACAGATATATACACATAGTTAATTTACAGTCATGTAATTCAATTTACTGTTATTAACATAAGATATATATGTTTTAGATGAACATGTAGTGAAAAAAATCAAATGGAAAAAAAAAATATACCAATACATTGTAGAAAGCATTTCTTATCAAGATTGCGTTAGGTACTTTTTGATTCTTTGCTTAAAAGTAAAAGTGGTTTGAGCTTTACGCATTTTGTGTGGTAGTTCGTTTCATAACACTGATCCAGAAAAATACAAAGGATTTCTTTAATAGCTCAGCTTTTGGCTTTGGAACTATCAGATTACCTTGAGTGACGTCCCTCGTTTTCTCGTTTTGCTCTCTTTAGTAGAGTTTTCTCATAGGCAATCATATCACATCTTCTTTTATTACATGTTTTTTAGTTATGAACTAGCTATTCGTAATTTTGAGTATTTCACGAAAGTCACTTTGTGTCTTTTGTCCTTATATTTAGTTAAATGTATGTGTATGCTTTGTATATCGACCTGATATTCTTATATTGTGCAATATGCTACGCCAATGTTCAGGTCTATTGAAGCTAACACACAAGTACAATCGCGCTACATTCAGTCGGGGCACTTAGCGAACTCCATAATATTATGGAATTCCGTAATTTTTGTGGAAAATTAAAGTTGTCTCCCTTTGACTTACAGGCTAAATCTAAGATGGGAGATAACTATATTTTGAAACTGGTTCTCTAAAAAAAGGGAGACAAATGAAATTCATTCATTTATTTCTTACATACAATGGAAAAAATATATAATAACATGAAGGGATGTCACCTCCGTGAAGAGTATTCTCTCGGTAAAATATTTACAAAATGGAAACACAAAATTATATCCATTTTATGTATTGTGGGTCGTTGTCTTTTTCATTATTTAATATTTGTAAACTGTATATTATGTATAATGTTTTGAGCCATTGGCTCATATGGGCGTAAAGTGCTTTTCAATAAAGAATTTAATGACTTATAAACGTAAAACCCTCAACATCATAACAATGGACTAGATAATAGTCGAATGATATATACCATATAAATCATAATTAAAAGCTTATTTAAAACATTGATAATTTAATTAACTGATGACTTTAATAATTTTCTGAGCTTAAAGGGTAAATTTTGAAAAGTGGTCTTTGCTTGTTCATGGCATTCCTCTGTTTGGGAGAATTTTAGATGAGAGCTAAGCGGAAATATTCGATTCGTATTTTAATTTTAATTAATATTTAATTTCCTCGGAGGCGCTTTCAATAATTTCATTTTTTTGTGTAAGCTTTAAAAGCCTTAAAAGAAAGCAACAGCATTCTAACAGGAGACCTGTCTATCTGTTGAATGTCTGGAAGTACCTATCAGCCACGTTTGCCTATTCTCCAGGACCCAACACATCGTGTTTCTGCAGTACAGAATAGGACAAACTCTATAATATTCCGTGGCTCATATGAAGGGTGGGTGCTTCATCAGGGGTCCTGACCCAATTCTTCATATTGTACTAAGCTTTGACTACCGATCTAGTCAGTATTTCTTTTAAGTTCCGATGTCTACTATACGCCACCATTGGTGGTTTTGGAAATAGCTCCCTACATTTGGCATTGCGAGCTAGTTTTTTATAATGTTTTCGTAAAGCTTTATTTATATTTCCTAACGAGAAGTGATATTTAGTTACAAATACTAGTGGTATCTGCTTGTCAGATTCTTGTTTAAAGCGGAGTAACTCTGGTCGTTCGATATTGAGAGCCGATTCACAGTTACGACGTATTTCAAGGTCCTTATATCCCCTTTGCTTAAGATGGCCTTTGAATTTACAGAGAGTATCTTTCAAATTTTGCGTGTTGCTGTTGTTTCGGTGGTGGCGAATAGCTTCCCCTTTTATAAATCCGGAGAAGACTGTTGGGTTGTGCATAGACGTCCTATCTAAATATTGAAACGTATTAGTAGGTTTGGTGTAGCTCTTGATATCAAGGATACCGGTGTTCCTGAATCTTAACCCTTTATATACGACTGTATCGAGAAAGATTATTTCTTCGTTTGAAATTTCAAACGTAAACTTTAATAAAGGGTGATGATCATTTGCTATTTTAAAAAACTCCTCAACTTCTTCTCGTGATGAATGTGCTATTATAAACGCATCATCTCTATACCTTCCGTAAAATAAGATCTTATTTTTATACTTATATTTTTCAATAATTTCATTGATAATTTCGAATGCTCTAATATCACAAATTTCTGGGCTGCATTTACTTCCCATACTAGCGCCTATTTTCTGTACAAAGTATCGGTCATTAAATTCAAAATAATTATTTTTCAACACTGTGGCTACTAACAATTTAATTGTTTCACAGCTAGGTAATTTGATCGGATAATCATCTTTTACTGCACTGTTATAAGCCCGTCCAACAGAATGAATGAGTTCATTGAACTCCATGTTTGTATACATGCTGGTGCAGTCAAAAGAAACCAATAGGCAATCCTGATCAGGCCTTAAATTTTCTATTTTATTTATGAAATCCCCACTATCTCTAATGTAACTGTTCTGTCTTTAACTATAGGTATTAAAAAGTAATCAATAAATTTGCTAACCCTTTCGGTGACAGAGTTACATTGAGAAATAATCGGTCTGCATGGGGGTAATTCATTAACTGTCATCGTTTGTTTTTTTATCCCTTGAATAACAAGGTCACTTAATTTGTGAAGTTTAGGAAGAAGAAAAAGACGACCCAATCTGGGTCCCTCTTTTGGTGAGCCACGGAGAAAATCAAGAGTTATCCCATCAATCTCACCATTGTCAAACATCTTGCTGATTTGTGTTTGTATATTATTTTTAATCAGTAATAGATTAGGTTCTTGTATCTCCGTGTAATGGATAGAGTTTAATTGTCTTAACCCTTCTTTAATGTAGTGTGTCTTTTTAGATATTACAATTGCGCCTCCCTTGTCGCTTTTAGAGAAAATAATATCCTGCATGTTTTTCAAAGATCGTAATCCTAGCTGTTGTTCTTTAGTGAAATTGTAATAATTATTTCGTAAATCAAGATTTGATAATTCAAACTTTGTTAGATCTAGATAATTTTCAAGTTCATAGCAAGCAGGCGTCGGTTCATAAAATGATTTTTGTCGGAACGGATGCATTCCCCGACTTTCTGTATTGCCAAAATGAAAACGACATCTAATTTTTCTGGCAAATTCATTGAAATCTGTCATTACCGTTCTGCCTATATTACACTTCTTAGGCATAGGTATAAATTTCAAACCTTTACCTAGAACTATGTATTGGTCGTCTGTCAATTGACAGTTGGCTAAGTTATATACATATTGTTTAGCTTTATATACCTGTGCTTTTTTTGTCTTTTCTTTCTAGAAACCCGATCGAGTTTTCTTAATTTTTGTTTAACCGTTTTTACTTTCTTTTTAAATCTGCGAGCCATTCTTAATATTGACGATTGTCAAACTGATAGTTATAAATGCGATCACAATTGTAACTTTTACGCCTAAAACAAACCACAATGGGAAAACCAGTTGTCTGCAATCACAGACAAATGTTAACTGAATGCACACATTTTATCGTACACCTACTTGATGATAAATCAAGATGTTGACCTCAGCTGACCCAATATGTCAGTATTTGGAAAGTAAACATATGTTTTCAAATATATTGATACCTTAATTAACATGCATAACTCAACTTATCTGTAATGAGGAGTGGTAGAAGTGCTGCTAAAAAACATTAAAATCCAATTAAGATGATAGATTAACACTTGTTTTATTAAACAAGAAATGAAAAATCCAATGAAAACATAACAAATTTCCATAGTATCATAATTAATAGTTATATGAATTGTCCCTGTATCTTTTCCTTTGGGCATGTGGTCCACTATGTTTTTCGGATGGTTTGTAACGAATTGCTGTTTTAAATTCCGCTAGCTTCCTGTCATTATGGTCTTTCAGTTCTCCTAGTTTTTTGTACATGATAGATCTTGCGGTACCCGCACTTTTACTAGTAGTTCCAATTTTTTCTGTCGCCTCTCTTCTTATAGTTGTTATAGTTTCCTTTTTTTCTTCCAGGAAACCGTCTAATGTTTGGATTATTCTGTCCGTGAACGTGTTTCTTGTCTCTTCTGTGATGTTCTTCATTTGATCCCTAAACAAATTGTTCATTTCAACACTGCCCAGATCAGGGGTGCATCTCATGTTGAGATGACAGAAAGGGGGCATATTATTGGATGTTTTCCCGTACACCATCCCTTCTCTGGCTTTGGCTATTCCTAATCTCTGGCCCATAACTTCCTCTATTCTATTAACGGCTTCAAAGGCAATATCAATAGGTGGTGGTCCGGAATTGTCGTTTAGATCTGTTAGGTCCAGATCATCGAAGTCGCTGTCATTCATTTCATTCGCAGCGATCGCGAGTGCTTCTTGATTTAGTGGTGGATGTGAACTGTCCATCTTTCTACTCTTCTTTAATGTTAGCTTGTTCCTTCCTGTCTTATTCATAATATTACTGAAATAATAGAAGTTGGCTATCAGAGATTCTTTTTTCTCTGGTTTTTCCAAACTCATAAATAAACACGTGTCAGCAAAATTTGACAATGGCGAGACTTAAGAATGTCTTGCAGAAACACTTATCAAGTGTGAGTCCCTGAGAACAGGAAATACGGATCGACATCAATCACAATTGAAGCGATACACGGGAAGGTACTAAAAAGGACAATGTCCTTTAATCTACATGTTGAATGTCTGGAAGTACCTATCAGCCACGTTTGCCTATTCTCCAGGACCCAACACATCGTGTTTCTGCAGTACAGAATAGGACAAACTCTATAATATTCCGTGGCTCATATGAAGGGTGGGTGCTTCATCAGGGGTCCTGACCCAATTCTTCATATTGTACTAAGCTTTGACTACCGATCTAGTCAGTATTTCTTTTAAGTTCCGATGTCTACTATACGCCACCATTGGTGGTTTTGGAAATAGCTCCCTACATTTGGCATTGCGAGCTAGTTTTTTATAATGTTTTCGTAAAGCTTTATTTATATTTCTTAACGAGAAGTGATATTTAGTTACAAATACTAGTGGTATCTGCTTGTCAGATTCTTGTTTAAAGCGGAGTAACTCTGGTCGTTCGATATTGAGAGCCGATTCACAGTTACGACGTATTTCAAGGTCCTTATATCCCCTTTGCTTAAGATGGCCTTTGAATTTACAGAGAGTATCTTTCAAATTTTGCGTGTTGCTGTTGTTTCGGTGGTGGCGAATAGCTTCCCCTTTTATAAATCCGGAGAAGACTGTTGGGTTGTGCATAGACGTCCTATCTAAATATTGAAACGTATTAGTAGGTTTGGTGTAGCTCTTGATATCAAGGATACCGGTGTTCCTGAATCTTAACCCTTTATATACGACTGTATCGAGAAAGATTATTTCTTCGTTTGAAATTTCAAACGTAAACTTTAATAAAGGGTGATGATCATTTGCTATTTTAAAAAACTCCTCAACTTCTTCTCGTGATGAATGTGCTATTATAAACGCATCATCTCTATACCTTCCGTAAAATAAGATCTTATTTTTATACTTATATTTTTCAATAATTTCATTGATAATTTCGAATGCTCTAATATCACAAATTTCTGGGCTGCATTTACTTCCCATACTAGCGCCTATTTTCTGTACAAAGTATCGGTCATTAAATTCAAAATAATTATTTTTCAACACTGTGGCTACTAACAATTTAATTGTTTCACAGCTAGGTAATTTGATCGGATAATTTTTTGTTATAATAAAACACCCATGCAACCACGCATCCTGTTGAATGTCTGGAAGTACCTATCAGCCACGTTTGCCTATCCTCCAGGACCCAACACATCGTGTTTCTGCAGTACAGAATAGGACAAACTCTATAATATTCCGTGGCTCATATGAAGGGTGGGTGCTTCATCAGGGGTCCTGACCCAATTCTTCATATTGTACTAAGCTTTGACTACCGATCTAGTCAGTATTTCTTTTAAGTTCCGATGTCTACTATACGCCACCATTGGTGGTTTTGGAAATAGCTCCCTACATTTCGCATTACTAGCTAGTTTTTTATAATGTTTTCGTAAAGCTTTATTTATATTTCCTAACGAGAAGTGATATTTAGTTACAAATACTAGTGGTATCTGCTTGTCAGATTCTTGTTTAAAGCGGAGTAACTCTGGTCGTTCGATATTGAGAGCCGATTCACAGTTACGACGTATTTCAAGGTCCTTATATCCCCTTTGCTTAAGATGGCCTTTGAATTTACAGAGAGTATCTTTCAAATTTTGCGTGTTGCTGTTGTTTCGGTGGTGGCGAATAGCTTCCCCTTTTATAAATCCGGAGAAGACTGTTGGGTTGTGCATAGACGTCCTATCTAAATATTGAAACGTATTAGTAGGTTTGGTGTAGCTCTTGATATCAAGGATACCGGTGTTCCTGAATCTTAACCCTTTATATACGACTGTGTCGAGAAAGATTATTTCTTCGTTTGAAATTTCAAACGTAAACTTTAATAAAGGGTGATGATCATTTGCTATTTTAAAAAACTCCTCAACTTCTTCTCGTGATGAATGTGCTATTATAAACGCATCATCTCTATACCTTCCGTAAAATAAGATCTTATTTTTATACTTATATTTTTCAATAATTTCATTGATAATTTCGAATGCTCTTATATCACAAATTTCTGGGCTGCATTTACTTCCCATACTAGCGCCTATTTTCTGTACAAAGTATCGGTCATTAAATTCAAAATAATTATTTTTCAACACTGTGGCTACTAACAATTTAATTGTTTCACAGCTAGGTAATTTGATCGGATAATCATCTTTTACTGCACTGTTATAAGCCCGTCCAACAGAATGAATGAGTTCATTGAACTCCATGTTTGTATACATGCTGGTGCAGTCAAAAGAAACCAAGAGGCAATCCTGATCAGGCCTTAAATTTTCTATTTTATTTATGAAATCCCCACTATCTCTAATGTAACTGTTCTGTCTTTTAACTATAGGTATTAAAAAGTAATCAATAAATTTGCTAACCCTTTCGGTGACAGAGTTACATTGAGAAATAATCGGTCTGCATGGGGGTAATTCATTAACTGTCATCGTTTGTTTTTTTATCCCTTGAATAACAAGTTCACTTAATTTGTGAAGTTTAGGAAGAAGAAAAAGACGACCCAATCTGGGTCCCTCTTTTGGTGAGCCACGGAGAAAATCAAGAGTTATCCCATCAATCTCACCATTGTCAAACATCTTGCTGATTTGTGTTTGTATATTATTTTTAATCAGTAATAGATTAGGTTCTTGTATCTCCGTGTAATGGATAGAGTTTAATTGTCTTAACCCTTCTTTAATGTAGTGTGTCTTTTTAGATATTACAATTGCGCCTCCCTTGTCGCTTTTAGAGAAAATAATATCCTGCATGTTTTTCAAAGATCGTAATCCTAGCTGTTGTTCTTTAGTGAAATTGTAATAATTATTTCGTAAATCAAGATTTGATAATTCAAACTTTGTTAGATCTAGATAATTTTCAAGTTCAAAGCAAGCAGGCGTCGGTTCATAAAATGATTTTTGTCGGAACGGATGCATTCCCCGACTTTCTGTATTGCCAAAATGAAAACGACATCTAATTTTTCTGGCAAATTCATTGAAATCTGTCATTACAGATCTGCCTATATTACACTTCTTAGGCATAGGTATAAATTTCAAACCTTTACCTAGAACTATGTATTGGTCGTCTGTCAATTGACAGTTGGCTAAGTTATATACATATTGTTTAGCTTTATATACCTGTGCTTTTTTTTGTCTTTTCTTTCTAGAAACCCGATCGAGTTTTCTTAATTTTTGTTTAACCGTTTTTACTTTCTTTTTAAATCTGCGAGCCACCCAATGTGAGCTCAACAAAGGCACGTAGCTAAGAGAATCACCCAATGTGAACTCAAAAATGGCACGTCGTTTTAATAGAAATGCTAAAAAGCAAAAATTCCGATTCTACAATAAAAAAGAACGGAATAAATACAATATGCAGCAAAGAACTGCACATGCCAAAAAGCATGTAATTAATCTATCGAAACGCAGATTATCAAATCAGGAATATATCCTGTTGGCGAAAGGCTTGAAATTTATACCAACGCCATCAAGCAAAAATGCAAAAATGTCTATACTAAAAGACTACAATGAATTTGCTAGAAAATTACGATGTAGGTATATGTTCAGTCAAGAAAAAACTGACCTTCATCCATTTCGTAACAATACAGGATATAAACCTGCCTCTACGTGCCATACGTTGGAAAATTATATAGAGTTAACCAAGCTTGAATTGTCTTTTCTACCAATAGAAAGAAATGTAAAAAACAATCTTACTAAGGGCGAAAGAATAGCGCTAAGCAATTTGAAAAATGATGAAACAATAGTAATAAAAATGGCAGATAAAAATTCAAATTGTGTTATTTTAGACAGGCTAGACTATATAACAGAAGTCACAAGACAACTAAATACTCAACATTACTGCCAATTAGATTCATTTAACATGGCAGAACTGAAAATCCAAGTCATTGAGTATGTTAAATCATTATACGATCAAGGCATAATCGACAAAATATCATTTAGATTTTTAACAAATGGTCAAAAATTAAGAGATGCACGATTAGGGAGAATTTATATTCTTCCAAAAATTCACCGCCTTGAAATAGAGACGTTTAAACAAATACAACAAGATGGATTAAATGAATTAAATATAATTCCACCTGGCAGACCAATTATATCACAGTGTGGTTCTGTAACTGAACTTATAGGTCATTACATTGACTATTTTCTTATACCAATAGTTCAAAATCAGTCCACATATATAAAAGATACTACATCGTTCATTAATATCATTGAGAAATTAAAACCTATGGCAAACAGCCTGTTAGTTTCGTATGAAATAACACAGATGTTTACAAATCTACCTCAAGAAGCATTATTGCGTGCAGTTGAACGAGCATATGACAGTTTTGACAAATCGAACTTCAAGGTCAATGCTCCGCCAGTCAATGTATTAATACATTTGTTGAGAATCATTTTAGAAAACAATGTATTTGAATTTGATGGGAAAATTTACAAACAAATAATAGGTACGGCAATTGGTGCAGTTCCGTCACCGGAAATCTGTGACATTCTTATGTTTGAAATAATGAATGAAATTATTTCTGCATTTCAATATAAAGACAAAATATTCTATCATGGCAGATATAGAGACGATGGATTCATAATATATGATGGAACATCAGATGAAATTACAGATTTTTTTCGTCTAGCAAATGATTATAACCCCTTATCAAAGTTCACCTATGAAATCAAAAACGATAAAATGTCGTTCTTGGATGTTGATGTAATTAAAGGTCAAAGATTTACAACATATGGCATTCTTGACCTCGAAATACATTTTAAAGAAACAAATTCTTATCTGTTTCTGCACAGAAATAGCTGTCACTCACAGCATGTATTCAGAGGATTTATTAAAGGTGAAGCAATACGGCAAATTAGAAATACAAGTGACCATAACAAATTAATAAACAATCTAACTAATTTCAAAGTGAAATTATTAGATAGGGGTTATGATAACTTGGAAATAGATGATAGTATTACTGATGCTTTAGCAATTGACCGTACTGATTTATTACAACAAAACAAATATAAAGAGAAGCAAAGTATTCCGTTAGTTTTAATAACTAAATATAATCCATATATACGTAAAATAAAGAAACGTATAATGAAACACTGGCAGTTATTACAGTTCGATGAAGACTGTGCACAAATATTCAATGCAGCACCAATAGTTGCGTATAGCAAACATAAAAGTATTGGAGATATGCTTAGTAGATCAAAGTTAAAGACTTTAACATTAAATTGACAGTTGGACCCCTGATGATGGTAGATCTGTCATAATAACTAGATATAAAGAAGAAGAATAAAAATATAAATATATCAATATAAATATGATTAATTTTCATATTTGATTATATTCAAATAATGCATCTTAAATTGACCATCCCAAGCTTAACTACCGAAACACGAAATTGATATTTGTGTCGGGTCCTATCAGCAATATGGGATGCGTGGTTGCATGGGTGTTTTATTATAACAAACTGAGCCACCCAATGTGAGCTCAACAAAGGCACGTAGCTAAGAGAATCACCCAATGTGAACTCAAAAATGGCACGTCGTTTTAATAGAAATGCTAAAAAGCAAAAATTCCGATTCTACAATAAAAAAGAACGGAATACATACAATATGCAGCAAAGAACTGCACATGCCAAAAAGCATGTAATTAATCTATCGAAACGCAGATTATCAAATCAGGAATATATCCTGTTGGCGAAAGGCTTGAAATTTATACCAACTCCATCAAGCAAAAATGCAAAAATGTCTATACTAAAAGACTACAATGAATTTGCTAGAAAATTACGATGTAGGTATATGTTCAGTCAAGAAAAAACTGACCTTCATCCATTTCGTAACAATACAGGATATAAACCTGCCTCTACGTGCCATACGTTGGAAAATTATATAGAGTTAACCAAGCTTGAATTGTCTTTTCTACCAATAGAAAGAAATGTAAAAAACAATCTTACTAAGGGCGAAAGAATAGCGCTAAGCAATTTGAAAAATGATGAAACAATAGTAATAAAAAAGGCAGATAAAAATTCAAATTGTGTTATTTTAGACAGGCTAGACTATATAACAGAAGTCACAAGACAACTAAATACTCAACATTACTGCCAATTAGATTCATTTAACATGGCAGAACTGAAAATCCAAGTCATTGAGTATGTTAAATCATTATACGATCAAGGCATAATCGACAAAATATCATTTAGATTTTTAACAAATGGTCAAAAATTAAGAGATGCACGATTAGGGAGAATTTATATTCTTCCAAAAATTCACCGCCTTGAAATAGAGACGTTTAAACAAATACAACAAGATGGATTAAATGAATTAAATATAATTCCACCTGGCAGACCAATTATATCACAGTGTGGTTCTGTAACTGAACTTATAGGTCATTACGTTGACTATTTTCTTATACCAATAGTTCAAAATCAGTCCACATATATAAATGATACTACATCGTTCATTAATATCATTGAGAAATTAAAACCTATGGCAAACAGCCTGTTAGTTTCGTATGATATAACACAGATGTTTACAAATCTACCTCAAGAAGCATTATTGCGTGCAGTTGAACGAGCATATGACAGTTTTGACAAATCGAACTTCAAGGTCAATGCTCCGCCAGTCAATGTATTAATACATTTGTTGAGAATCATTTTAGAAAACAATGTATTTGAATTTGATGGGAAAATTTACAAACAAATAATAGGTACGGCAATTGGTGCAGTTCCGTCACCGGAAATCTGTGACATTCTTATGTTTGAAATAATGAATGAAATTATTTCTGCATTTCAATATAAAGACAAAATATTCTATCATGGCAGATATAGAGACGATGGATTCATAATATATGATGGAACATCAGATGAAATTACAGATTTTTTTCGTCTAGCAAATGATTATAACCCCTTATCAAAGTTCACCTATGAAATCAAAAACGATGAAATGTCGTTCTTGGATGTTGATGTAATTAAAGGTCAAAGATTTACAACATATGGCATTCTTGACCTCGAAATACATTTTAAAGAAACAAATTCTTATCTGTTTCTGCACAGAAATAGCTGTCACTCACAGCATGTATTCAGAGGATTTATTTAAGGTGAAGCAATACGGCAAATTAGAAATACAAGTGACCATAACAAATTAATAAACAATCTAACTAATTTCAAAGTGAAATTATTAGATAGGGGTTATGATAACGTGGAAATAGATGATAGTATTACTGATGCTTTAGCAATTGACCGTACTGATTTATTACAACAAAATAAATCTAAAGAGAAGCAAAGTATTCCGTTAGTTTTAATAACTAAATATAATCCATATATACGTAAAATAAAGAAACGTATAATGAAACACTGGCAGTTATTACAGTTCGATGAAGACTGTGCACAAATATTCAATGCAGCACCAATAGTTGCGTATAGCAAACATAAAAGTATTGGAGATATGCTTAGTAGATCAAAGTTAAAGACTTTAACATTAAATTGACAGTTGGACCCCTGATGATGGTAGATCTGTCATAATAACTAGATATAAAGAAGAAGAATAAAAATATAAATATATCAATATAAATATGAATAATTTTCATATTTGATTATATTCAAATAATGCATCTTAAATTGACCATCCCAAGCTTAACTACCGAAACACGAAATTGATATTTGTGTCGGGTCCTATCAGCAATATGGGATGCGTGGTTGCATGGGTGTTTTATTATAACACAAAGTATAATGGTATGATGTCGTCGTCTGCGTCAGAAGACACATTGGTTTCCGGATAAAAACTTAAGTTTTAAGTTAATAGATCTTCATGAATTTTTTTCAGAAGTTTCAATACCACAAAAGGAAGGTTGAGATTGATTTCGGGGATGATGGTCCCATCCGATTAGGAATAAGGGGCCCTAAAGGGGCCCGAACAAGCATTTTTCTAGTTTCAGGATAATAACTTGTGTAGAAGTATTACAATTGCTCTGAAATCATAACGCAATGTTTAAAACCACAAGTAGAAGGTTTAGATTCATTTTAGGGGTTATGGGGCCAAAGCTTAGGAATTAAGGGCCAAAAAGGGGTCAAAAAAGCATTTTTATACGCCCGTCAAAATTTTGACGGGACGTATTATGGTATACAAATGTCCGGTGTCCGTCCGTCCGTCCGTCTGTCTGTCCGGCGTAAACATGTCGCACCATAACTTGAGAACGACTTATCTAAATTTCATGAAACTTAATATAGTTGTTTCTTATGATGGTCAAATGATCTGTATACTTTTTGGTGAAAATAAGATTTAAACTTTTTGAGTTACGACACTTTGTAACTAAAATAGTGGTGTGGTTTTTCATATGTCGCACCCTAACTCAAAAACGATTCTTGATTATTGCTTAACACTTTACACACTTCTTAGTTATATCAATCTTAATATCTGTATACTTTTTGGTGATGATTCAAAATTGCATTTTTGAGTTATTGAGTATTTTTTAAAAAGGGGGAGGGTTTTTTTACATGTCGCGCTGTATCTCAAAAACGATTTGTGATTATTGCTTAACACTTTACACACATCTTAGTTATATTAATCTTAATATCTGTATACTTTTTGGTGATGATTCAAAATTGCATTTTTGAGTTATTGAGTATTTTGTAAAAAAGGGGGAGAGTTTTTTTTACATGTCGTGCCGTATCTCAAAAACGATTAAGGATTGTTGCTTAAAACTTTACACACTTCTTTGTTATATTAATCTAAAGATCTGTATACTTTTTGGTGATGACTCAAAGTTTTATTTTTGAGTTATTGAGTATTTTGTAAAAAAAGGGGAGTTTATTTTTTTACATGTCCCTACCTATCTCAAAAACAATTTATGATAATGGCTTGAAACTGTACACACTTCTTTATTATATTAATCTAAAGATCTGTATACTCTTTGGTTTGATTCAAAATATAATTTTAGTGATATTTAGTTTTTTGTAAAAAAAAAACCAGGGTAGGGGTGTTTCACATGTCCCGCTGTGTCTCAAAAACAATAAATGGTTATTGCTTAAAACTCTCTCAGAAACTATTTATGATTATTGCATAAAACTTCCACACAAGACGTCGGGCATATCATGCGCTCGTGGCGCAGCTGTTTATTATAGTTCTAAGACAATAACTTATGTGTAATTGTATGAATCTCTTTGAAATTGTACCACAATGTGCCATATAAAAAGGGGAGGCTGGGGTTAGGTTTTGGGTTAATTGCCGAGGAGGGGGGAGTGCAAAAGTTGGGGTTGGGGATTTTTTGTTTACCATTTTTTGAAGGGCTTCCTTTTTTCAAAATATCTCAAATTTCGAATTTTGAAAAGTTTCAAGAAGAAATCCTCAATTGCACAGTATTGTGCAATAGATTTGTTAGATCTTTGACCACATTAATTTTGTGACAAAACCTATATTATGTCAAAAATTTGATCACAATCCAAATTCAGACAGAATCAAGCTTGAATATTGTGACCAAATTTGCCCCAACTGTTCAGTTTTCAACCACTGGGGTTGTATAAAGCTGCGCCCTGCGGAGCACCTGGTTTTACATATGTTTTCGTCTTATAGAAGATCTCTAGTCCTCCCCTTTGTCCTCCGTATAAAAGCATATTGAAACTTTTTAAATCTTTTAAAACCCGCTTGGTACAAAAATCAAATACTAGTATTATAAAAAAGAAATGATTTACAAATGTTGAATGCGTAAAGACAATTTACTATCCGAGACTTAAAACTCTGTAGGTAACTAAATGAAGCTGCATGATTGTTTGGCTAATGTTTCACGTATATTGAGGAAGAGAATGATTCAAATACGTTAGTATTGCAAAAATAATTAACCGGGGTCGAACGGTATTTAAATATTGTCATATCTTTCATAAAATTGCACAGTATTTAAAAAAAAAAGAATGAAGCATGTCGGAGTGGATCGTCTTATAAGTCATGGAACCGTGTCATGTGAATGCGATGTTGGTAAATCCAGAAACAGAGGTACATACTAGATAGAAAACGACACGTGTACTAAATTTTAAAGGAAACGCCACGGTAAATCGTAAAAATAAAACAAACATAACTCTTTCGCCGTGGGCGCATTTGAGGAAATTTTAAACCAGATACATTGGATTTGACAGTTTGACACCATCATTAAATTGTTTTTTGTGCTGCTATTCGTCATTCTTATTTATTAACTAAACACGACAACGTTAGGAACTAAGGCTGATATGAATACAACTACTTATCCGAACAAACGGATTTTCGACTTGTCGATAAATAAATACTAGTACGAATAGATATCTTTAATTAAGTAGTGCTAAATTTTGCATGGATTGAAAGCAATAGATAATCGTTTTAAGGAGTGTAATTGTATTTTAGTACACTGTAGAGTAGAAATCGTTTTTATTCAAGATTTTACTTATAATTTTGCAAGTGTCAGTACAACTATATTGAAACAAATTTACGTTTTCGTCCAACGATAACAGTATTTTCCAATTAAAAAGTAAATTACAGTGTAGAAAGTTAAACGTTAATCGTAAAGGGATTCCTAAATTTTATGACACCTTCAGAAGGTCAGACTAGTCATTTAGAGTTCAAATAATAGTCGTCTGCAAATGCAGCTGGTGGCAATTTAATTACTTTGTTTTTATCATCTCTGGGAATCAGGTTAACTTAGTGTGAAATTTTCTGTCTAATGTTGCAAACGTAAACAGTTCGTCTTTATCAAGCGAAAACAATGTTGTGAAACTATAATACAGTGAATACGAAATCAATGTAACTATTGTAAATATTGGATAAAAACTTAGTTATAAGCAAACATTCGATGCCACTGCTTTGGAGGAGGTGATACTTTTGCAAATTTAAAAGTGAAATTACAAAAAATCATAATGCAATTGTTATAAAATATATCATATAACAAATACTATAAGAAAAATATAAAATAGTTATAACTGTCATAATAGTGCGGGAATATTGTTTCAACTGGGAGATATATACTCCGTAACACATGCAAATAGCAATCAGAATACAGTTGCGCCTATACATGCGATTTCTTTATAATAAATAACTAGAGACTCTAAAGAACATGTGTCCCTCACTTTAAAGATTCATGACAAAATTGTGTTTTGGTGTTGGTGATGTATTTGTAGATCTGACTTTATTGAACAATCTTGCTGCTTACAATTATCTTTATCTATAATGAAACTGGCCCAGAAGTGACAAAGAAAAATAATTTCAAAAAATTTCAAAAATTTACAAAATTTATGAAAATTGTTTAAAATTGACTAAATAGGAAAATAACTCCTAAAGGGGCGAATTGACCACTTTGTTCCAGCTGACTTATTTGTAGCTCTTACTTTGCTGTACATTATTGCTTTTAATAGTGTATCTCTATCTATAAAAATATTCCAGACAATAACCAAAAGCTGCCAAATTTTCTTAGATTAATAATTCAGGGGCAGCAGCCCAACAACAAGTTGCCCGATATTAATGTATCCCATTATATATATATTATGAGAATCAATAAAATTATACGATATCATACCATATAAATTAATATTATGCAATCCAAAAATTTTGAAATGCATAATACAATGCGTGAAATATAAAAGTCGTGCACATCGTGATAACGAACCTATTGCATATATTATATTTGAAAACATATTCGAAGAATATTCTATTGTTTTATTATTTTTTGTCTTTTCTAGCTATGGCGTAGTCAGTTTATTTTCGATAAGTCCTTCGACTTGAGGGTTTTTATGTCCTCTGATTTTTTAGGCAGTTAAGCTGTCTTATGCGAGCACCCTGGATTTGTGTGCTACCCAATAAATGCTGAAATACGTGCCATTGTTATTATCTAACTGTCTACTATATTATTTATAACTTATTGGACAGTTTTTTCATACTTTTCATTCTGGATTACAAAAAATATGACCAGAAAAACCTTAAATGATCGTCGATTTTCCCAAAAGTTTTGAAGTTCACATAGGAAGTAGAGCACATTAGGAATCCTTATGTAGTTTATTATCCCATGAGCTTTTGGCTAAGATGTCAAAGAACAAATGAATGAAATATTTCATCGACTAAAATTTCTAAAGACAAGTAGTTAAGATTTCCCAAATTGCAAAACTCGTAGGAACATTGTTTGTCGTCAATACGTAGTGAACTACGTATATAAGTTCAACTGATCGGCAATTTTGAATTAGAAGACGAAATTTTCGTATCTTTCTAATTTGGACGCAGGGGTTCAAATAAGCGGTGGTCCGGGGTCTGTGACCTTCCACTTTTGCAGTCGGACTTTCTACTTAATTACTAGCTACGCCCGACGGACCTTGAAAGAAATAAAAACATAACTTTGCAAACATTTTTACCAAAGTTTCCTAAAAAACGATCTCAAACTTATTTTCATCATTACTATTCATGACAGCGATGTTCAATTTGTTCAACTGCTAGCTTTATACAGAAAATCGCCGATGAATAATGTGTAAATCCGAGTAAATTCGTATCTCACTTTCTGTCATAAACAACATTGTAAACAAAATGGCTGCCGCGAGACTACAATATCGGATCCGATTTCGGAAGCGGATACGGGTAATCCCGGGTTTTTGAACTAAAAAAAATCCAGATACTTGTAGGTGACAAAATACAGCTATGCATGGTAAATAAATATAAACACTAGAATTGAAAACCAAAATTGTTTAAAAGAAAGAAAAAGCAGAAAATATTTTGTACACCAATTGTAATGTCAAAATTCAATACAAGCATTGACATGTGACAGCTGGGAACAGTTTATCTAACAATATATATGTTCCTGGTAACAGTATAATTTTTTTTTAATCAGTGATAAATGTTGGTAATGCATGTTAAATGCTTTTCAAGTTAAACATATTTCTGCATAAATTATTTTTTTCTTCTCAATTTTGATAGGTCAGTTAAAATAGCTGGAAGTTTCTTCAGGAACATATATATTGACTTTATAGATAAACACTGTTCCCAGGTTTCTTATATATAAAAAAAAATGATTGGCAATGAGACAATTATTCACAAGAAACCAAAATGACCAAAACTTGGTAACGGTCAAAATCCCCACCCCAAAACAATATATATATTCATGTATGGGAGAATATAACAAATCATATGAAATATAGGTGGAGTTCGTGGGGCCACTCTACCCCCCTTTCTGTTTTCGAATTTATAACGGTCGAGATCCACAATCTAAAACAATATATATTTATGTATTGGACATTATTACTAATCAAATAAATTATAAGGGGTCCCTATGGTCACTAAACACCTTCATGAGTGAGAACTTCGAAAAAATTCGAGATCATCACCCCTTAACCATATATACTCATGTATAAGACTATATAACAAATCAAATGAAATATAGGGGAAGTCCTTGTGGTCACCCTACCCCTCATGTTTAAGAACTTTGAAACAGTTGGTATCCCCAATTCTAAATTAAATGAAATATAGGGGGAGTCCCTGCAGTCATCTGATTTATAAAATCAGAAACAGTCGAGATCCCCACCTTTAAATTAAACCATATATATTCATGTATGAGAACTAATCAAATGAAATATAGGGAGAGTCCTTAGGGTCAAATTACCCACTCCTGTTTGATACTTAGAAACAGATGATATCCCCACCCTCAACTATATATATTCATGTATTGGACAATATAACAAATCAAATGAAATATAGGGAAAGTCACTAGGGCCCCTCAACCCTCCTGTTTGAAAACTTGATAACGGTCGAGATCCCGAACCCATAAACCATATATATTCATGTATGGGACAATATAAAAAATCAAATGAAAATAGGGGTAGTCTCTATGGTCACCCACACCCTCTTGTGTGTGTTTTGAAAACTTTTGAAAAAAAGATTTAGATACCAACGCCTAAACCATATTCATTCCTGTTTTTCATTTCAAAAAGATTTTTGGTTAACAGCCTTCAATGCTAACAGCGCTTTGATTTTAAAGTAAAAGAACTCACGGATAAATGGTTTATTTCTAAATGAATTGTTACTTATGTCAAATTCAAAACATTGTCAGTGTGTATCTTATGAGACCACCAAATGATAGATATATCTACCGAAATAAACAAATATTCCAAAAAATATATCGTAATTACAATGTGTTAGATTTTTTACTGTTTTGATGCATTTATTAGCATTTCCAAAATTATTTGATTTCATAATATTAATCCACACATTATGCTATCTTATAATATTATTGATTTTCATAACATATCTTAAATTATGGGATAACATAATATTCATTATGGTGGAATTTAAGTTCTTGGATTGTCTTGTACATTGTATTTACGGATGGTATGCTGCTTTCTCGAGAAAAAAAAAACTTTGTCACTAGCACTTTACCAAAGATAATAAGCAGTCTTCAAAACTATCTGATCATTAGCTTTATTTTTTCAAATATGTCCATGAACCAGAGTTTGAATGGTGTCAACATTTTTACATTATTTGCCTTATTTGAATGAACGAATCAGTGCATTGTTCAGATTTGAAATTAATGCACTTATGTAATAGAATCGAAGAGTACATCGATAGAGTATGGTTATTAAGTGTGGTATGTTGTAGATGATAGATGAAATTTTCTACGTTTTGTTATTCTTCTGTAATGTGTTCTGTTTTCAGGCAGAGTGTTAAATTTGTTCTTCCATTTTAGCCATGGCGTAATCATTTTATTTTCGCCTTGTGTGTTTTTATGTCCTCTGGGTATCTTTTGCCTGTTATTTAGTTATGATTTTTTTTAAAGTAAAAGAAAAGACTGATAAATGATTTATTTCTATATAAATTGTTACTTATGTCAAATTTTGCCAGTTTTTATCTTATGAGACCACCAAATGATAGATACGTCTACCAAAATTAAAAACACATTCCAATAAAATCGTTATCACGATATGATCGATTTTTTAATATCTATAATCATTTCCAAAATTATTTGATTTCATAATATTGATTGTAGATGATAGATGATTGTTATGGATTAACCGTTTTTCAGATAATATCGGATATGTTCCTTATTTCATAACTAAAATCCCAGGGTCGGATGCAGGAATTTTCCAAAGGGGGGGGGGGTGCTATCCCAGGGCAAAGGGGGGTGCAAAACATATGTCCCGATACAAATGCATTGATCGGCCAAAATAAAGGGGAGTGCGAACCCCCGGAACCCCCCTCTGGATCCGCCACTGAATCCCCTGCCGTTTCACGTATATGACCTACTGAATTAGAGTATTTACCGGGTTTGTAATAACATGTCCAACACGACGGGTGCCACATGTGGATCAGGATCAGCATACTCTTCCGGAGCACCAGGTATCATCCCCAGTGTCCAGTGGGATTCGTGTTGCTAAGTTTTTACTTTTCTGTGTTGTGTATTGTGTTGTATTATTTGTAAGTTTATCTTTTCTTTTTTAGCCATAGCGTTGTCAGTTTATTTTCTCTGGAATCGGTCGCCCCTCTTTCACAGAGAGTGGTTGTATTGTTTATTTTGTAAGCGCGACATTTTTGTAAACTTAATATGTAGTAACATTCATATATGAAATTAATTGTTGTATTAGTTTAAAGCAATTCAATGGGACGTCATATATCTTATATGAATTCACTCGTTTAAACTTAAATTTGAGAAAAACAGTTTCCTTACGACAAAACACGATAATATCATATCCACCCGGCTTTTTTTCTAGTCTGAAATGTTGACCAGGATTCAAGTCTTGCTAGTTCACAAAGTATCAGTCTGTTGTCTGCTCTCTGGTTGGAGTGTTGTCTCTTTTACATATATTCCCTATTTCCGATCTCAATATTATGCAATTAAACATGACGTCCTACCCGGACATATTATTGTGAATCCGGAGCAATACGTCATTACTCTCAATATATTAAGTTATCATACTTATATCTTTATTGCAAAAAGATTATTTTGATAGGTTGCACTCCCATTAGTACGTTGTGATATAATTTCAACTAGGCATTACTATTATGAGTTCATTCTGCAATGTGTATAAATTTTCATATCAGACGTAAATTATGTCATCTGTTTCTTACCAATTAATCATACTGCTGAACTGAATAATATTGTATTACATGGCCTTGCTTCGCATTGAAATAGTTTAATATTTACAATTTATTTCTTCTGCTGTTTCTACTTGTATATAAATTATTTTTGTTGTTCTCGAGAACCAATAAGTTATCTTAATTTTTTTAAGAATTTTGTTCAGCAGATATATAGAAGTCGAATGGACAATAACTTAATTTTGATATTCAACGTGTTATGTAGAGAAACAACACTCATATTGCTGTTTTGAATACTCAGGTGTATCTATCATCAAATATTGACCGACGTCAAAATAAATATTTATTGGTAATACACCAAAATGGATATCTAATTTCTACCTGCCAATGTTTGTAAATTGTGATTTTTTTTTTAATTTCTGTCGTGGTGTCTCGATTTTTATACTAAGATGTAATTTTTATTTACATGTAAGACAACAAAAGATACATTTCAATTACAGACAAAATTTTAATTTGATGGTGACAGGAAAAATACGTTGTATGTGTATTCGAATTAATGTACCCACCTTACCCAATATACACAAACACACATAAGTAGCATTGAAACGGCATGTGCTAAAAGGTGGAGTGGAGTGGAGTGGAGTATTGGAGTATTGGAGTGAAGTGTAGAGTGGAGTCATGGAGTGAAATATACTTATCATATCCAAAAATCAATATCAAATAAAAAAACCATTTATAATTGGTTTTTTGTTTAAATTGCAGCACACAATGATGTTATATTATTTCATTTGACATGTTTGATTAAACATCTAATCTGGACAATGTTTTGGTAGCATTTTATGACAGCTCAGATGGAGGGGGAGACAATGTTGTTTATTGTGTAATTTATTTTACTGTCCTGAATTGTAGTGTATTTCTAATGAGGAGGGGGAATCAAAGGCCCAGTAACTTATGCAGTTAAAATTAATTTTGGACGAGCTCACAAAACTTTTATGAAAATACACATAGTGCTTATGTTGATTTAAAAATTGTGGTAGGTTAAGTCCGTAGTTAAAAAAATTATGTCTTATTCCAAGTAAAATATGTTAAAATTTCGGGATTTCGGGATTGACCCTTTCAGGATCCGGGAATTCTTTTTATCGAATTTCAGGACCTCGGGATTTCGGGTTTTTATGCCCGGGATTTCGAAATTTTATGTTTTTAAGTCCGGGATTTCAGGATCAGCACCCCTCCTATCCCCTCTTCTATGATCATTTCTTTTTAACACAAGACCATTTGGAACATTTCTATGTTTATCTGAAAATGATTGTCCACAGCCGAATTATTTTTCTTTTATTATTCAAGCTATGATGGTAAGATGTTATGGTTGTTTTAAATCATGTCTTTGAACTTCGGTCTCTTAATTGTCTTTGAAATTATTTACACCAGAATGTTGTTAACTAAGGTAAAAATGCTGAAAGACCGACCCCCTCTTAAATTATAGAAATCTATCATTTTACATTAATCTTTTTTTTAATATTGTTTGGAGATATAACAGTAAAATAAATTACACGATAAACAACATTGCCCCCCTCCCATCCATCAAGGCTGTCATAAAATGCTACCCAAAACTTAAACATTGTCCAACTTAGATGAACAATTAAATATGTCAAATGAAATAATATAACATCATTGTGTGCTGCAATTTAAAGAATAAACAATTATAAATGATTTTTGATTTGGCATTAATTTTTGGATATGTTAAATATATTTCACCACTCCAACACTCCAACACTCCACTCCAATACTCCACTCCACTCCACTCCACCTTGCATGTGATGAGTTTTTGTGGATCTGACCATTAATTAAATTTCGTCAAACCAAAACGTACAAACACGCGAAAGTAATGTGTTTCTATACCTATTGTGAATATGGTCATTTATAATTTAAAAAGACGTATGAAGGATGTGTACTATTTTTTTTTATAACATTTCCCCCTGATAAAACTAATGTATTGTAAACGAGGTCAACTGACACACTTATTTTCTACATTTATTTTCTACAACACGATATATTCATTGTTTAAGGAACGATAACACATTTAACAAAAATATGGCTTATAAGCCGACACGATTTGTCTCCCTTGTACACAAAACTGTTCTAGATAAAAGACATTGAAGACGGAAGCATTTATAAATATGACGTGAGAAAGGCGACGATTGTCGGATGAATATAATCAATAGATGATCAGAAAAATAGCATTTTAAGATTAATAAATTACGGAACTTGTTAGCAGTACCCAAAACATTGTTTTTCGGACACATCAAATTTTATTTTTTCATGCATAATTATGAAATTCAATAATATTCAAAATTATGGACACGCATAATATTACTGGAAATATTATTTAATCTCATAATATTATGGCTTTTCATAAAGTAGTCAAATTTAGCCAATTCCATAATATTATGGAGTTCGCTAAGTGCCCCGACTGACATTATCTGCTTGTCTGGTATCTATAGTCGTTGTTTTTTAATGTTTTTTATTAACTGTTTGTCGTTACTGTTTTTCGTTTCATTGCTTTGTTATCTGCAGGCTGTTATGTAGGGCTTTTTTACTCCCATTTTTTTTATGTCGGACCTTCTAAAGATGATACGGTATGATGTCTTTCTCATTCGTAAGGCAGTTAGTATAGCTGCAGTTTCTTAAATCTGCTGAATCTACTTTTTTGAAAAGCAGACTCATTTTCTATCATATCACATTCTCTTATTTTACATGTTTATGTTGGTAGTAATGGTGAGGTAAAAGTGTTACATAGTACCGAGAAATGTGTTTCAGTCAGTTTCTATTCAGCAGATATGTTTTTTCCGTCTATTTTATGTCTAGCATTCATTGCAAATGTAACATAGCTGCTTTAAATCGTACTAATATGATATTGTCTGATCAACACAACTCCAAATTCAAATTCTTCAACTATGTAATTAATGTATTTTCTGCAACTGTTCACAGAAGGATATTTTGTTGAAGGTTCAGTACATTTCAGCATGTTTTTTTCTTTGCAACATGTGGGGCAGGACCTTAATTCTCACTTTTATTTCACTTTGGCTACTTAGTTTATTATTAAACGTGTTGTTATCAATTATTTACATCACTGGGTCGGTACCTCTGCTGACGGACTATCAGTCCCCGAGTGTATCATCAGCTCAGTAGTCAGTGCTTCTGTACTGACATGATTGAACAAACTTTACTAAAATTGTCCGTTGATAAATTTTGAAATTATGAAACTAAGGTTTCATCTCCCTCAGGCAAAATTGGCTCTAGATGAATTTGGCTATTAATTTTATTTATTTTTGACATGTAGTTCTTCAACTATTTTTGGTACTTATCTATCTTCGGATTTTAAATAATTGGATTTGAGCGTTCCTGATGAAGGTAGAATCAGAAACGCGATTCGGACGCAAGAAATTATTAAACGTGTTATTTTCAATTATTATGTGTCCTAGTCCTTATATATAGTTCCCTGCAGTTGACTCGATGTAACTTAACTACAACACAAAGTTCCATCTTATGGTTAAGTTGGTTAAGACTTTTTTTGGTCATAAAATGTAGTCAAAAGCATGGTCACGTTTTGTTGTATTCAATAAATAGTTATCAAAGGTATCAGGCTTATAATGTAATACGCCTGACGCGCGTTTGGTCTACATAAGACTCATCAGTGACGCTCATATCAAAATAATTATAAAGCCATGCAAGTATAAAATTGAAGAGTATATTGTGGATCCAAAATTCATAAAATTATACCAAATAGGGCTAAGGTAATATATGCCTGGGATTTGAAAATGATATAAACAATATGTTTTTTTTTTGTTAAATGAGGTGAAATATTTATACTTCTATCACATTTAGACGAAGATGAACAGTGTGTTGCAATCCTAAGGAACGATAGTTTTCTGTCACTTACCAACCAGTTTATACCATGTTCAGAACACTTGCCTGTGTTATGCAATGATGAACAGAACTCAGGTTAGTCTAAACATTTCATTGTTATTGGTGTTATATTAAATCGAATGATAATTAACAAGACAATATTATACAAATCATTTGCCTGGTCGTTTTAATCAATCACATTTACCATGTCTTAATAGTTTATCCTTGGTCATCTCAATGAGATTGATATTGTCGGTTGAGCCGGTACACCGAATGTAAGAAAAGCTATAGAATTGAAGTGATCAATTCTTCTCTGTTTATCGCTATTTTACCTGTGACGACGTTGTACATTTCTAACTTGCGCCCTTGCTTTCTAGCGACGATTTTTCATATCGATCTTCTGTGGTGTGAAAGGAAACTATCAGTCAGTAATATCAAAGGAAAATTTCGTAAAATAGCGATAAGAGAATAAATGCTTGATTAAAGTTTTAATAACTTAATGTATTCACATAACCCCTCTATTTGATAACACATTGTTTTTACAATTGCATTCGTCGTTTCGTTATAATGAAATAAAAAAAGTCGGAAATTTAGAACATGTAGAATGTGTCAAAAAGACAACAACCTGACCAAAGAGCAGAACACAGTTTTAGTCAATCAATGCATCATTAAAGAGTGAGTAAATTGCATACGCTTAGGCGCGCTTCAGCTGGTCCCATTATAAAATGTGTACGAGATCAGTGAAAACGGACGTGTATATAAGTAATTGCTGAATACATTCGCCTATATCAGAAAACTCCTTGCATTCGTAATCAGCCATCGTTATTGTGATTATTAAGAAATAGACCGAGGCGGAAAATGACAATTAAAGACTGGTAAATAGAATAGAAATTTTAAAGAAATTATACCTCATTCAATGAAAAAGTGTGTTATTTTGACAATCGTTACGCTTGCTTTACTGTTTTGTTCAAAAGACTACTTCCATGGAAAAAAAATGTCTTCAATTTTACTCCTGCTCAACATGCATGTCACTCTGAAGTTGTTTTGATGGATACAATTCAACATTCATCATTTCATTTTTTGTTTTCTTTATCGTTCGTTTTTAGTTAATCCAAACACGCCGGTATTTGCAAATCAAGGAGTCCAATTTTCTACCGAATCAACAGAGTGTACTTCGAACAGATCTTTAGGACCTACTGTTAAAAACACTACTAATTTACAAAGACATGATGAAACAAATGGTTTGTTTGATATGAAATATGAATAATCAAAAACATAACGGATTATACGGTTAACCGATATAAATCATCATACACTGTGTTTTAAAAAAAACAAAAGTAAAGAAACAATCATTGACATATGGATTTATTAACGAAATTATGCAGTGATCAGTATTTATTTTCTTTATCTTGAAAATGATACTTCACGTATATAAGCCAGGCATTAGATTATACACTATAAGGGCAACGTGTCCGGAGGTTCGTACATGTTGAAAGAAATTTAAACATTATTGTAGAAGAAAGCGGACAACTGTAAAACAAAATAACATATAACATATTAATGTAAAAATAGAGTGTTTACATGTATGCTAACATACGTAATTATCAAGGTGCATATTATTTTGGTGTAAATGTAAATACCAATAGGCCGAATGTTTTGATTTTTCTTTTAATAACAATACAGAATCATACATGTTTACCAGATAATCCAATTTGAAACACGCAGACATCAGATAAGTTTGATCGTCGTTTAGACCAGAGTTTAAAATGAAGCGTATAGTGTTTAAATTTTCCTTTCAGATTTCTTGTTTTTTGTATTTGTGAATTACAGACGACAACATCATAGTCATGATATGGTTGCATGACCGTCGTGGAATATCTTTGCATAAGATGATTATGAATATAGTGAAACTACAATTGCTACAATTCATGCCCCTTTTGCAATAGTTTTATCACTAAATGAGACTACTAAGCCTTCCGAGGCATGATATTGTCCCCGACTTTAGCAGGGTTCATTTTGATAAATCAAAAATTTCCAATAGAATGTTTTGAAAAGCTTATGCTATTTCGGGAATGGAATTTATTTTTTGCCATGCATATGTCGGATTTTTCTTCTGGAAATTATGTTTTACTGTCCCTTTTGTATTGATACATGATACAAAAGACTTATAAGTGTTTGCGATCCACGTGATACCAGTGTAAATGTAGTAACAAAAAATATCACGAACCTTGACTTTGGGGTCGGTACCAAATAATATCCATCAAAATGAAACGTTACAATGTTCATACAAATTATCTACCATTAGTGATGACATTTAACCTGAACTTATTACAAAAACTAATTAATTATTAACGCTGCACTCCTCAGTCTAGCTAATTTGCGGGCCAAAACTAATAATTTTACTCTACATTTTGTTACAAAACACACTCCACCGAGAAATGGGTAATTTTATGTGCTTCCAAATGGTTGTAATATTCCAGTTTTAGCATTATTAGCGTTGTATGTTACTAGTATTCAACTTTTCTACAATTAGCGAACAAGTTAGTTAGAGTAAATGTATTACATTAAAAAGGCTTTCCACAAAAATTTTGAAATATAAATAAAAGGTTTGGTATATTTTGTCTATTTAGCCTCGACTTTATATGACTTTAAATAGGCATCTTCGTATAATAGTGAAAGACATTCTCCGCAATATTAAACCTGAAGTAGTATGGATTTCTAGAAGTAGAATTTTCAGTTTTTGAGTTCTTTGATTGCGTTATTGTCGAGGTATACATAAAGTCTCTTTTTTCCACACTATAACAAAAACTATTCCATAACCGACTCATTTTCATTTATTTTTCATCTTTTGCATACAGTTATTGTTTGAAACTAGTTTCTTGAAACTAGAAAGTTGGAAAGGTTATAATTAATTTTTATGTATTTAATTTCAGAAAACGATTAAGTGCAAAATTTTGTCAAACAGCCGGCAAGAAATTTCGAAGGAAAAAAATCAATAAAAAGCAAATGGTACAAACAGATAGAAATTGTGATGAGGAAACGGACAATAAAAACAGAGCTGTTCGTGACAGCTATAATGACCCTTGGGCACTTCGTAATATTGTACAGCAGGGTGACCTTAACCTACAGGAAATCATAGATGATTCAATTGACGAAACGGAAACATGAAACTGTTTTGTGAAGCAGTTGTATTTGTTTGGTTTTTTTTTTACTAAATTTCAAGTTTATCTCAAATAGAAAAGGTTCATTTCCGTTAAAATTTACGTGCAAAGTTCACATATCCTTTTTTGATAATAATATTGTATGATATAATTAAATATGCGCTGTACCAGCATTACTATTTACTGTCATCAGGAATAGGTACGGTCGAATTTGAAATTTTTTACATAAAAAGTACATTGATATAGGAAGATGTGGTGTGAGTGCCAATGAGACAACTCTCCATCCAAATAACAATTTAAAAAGTAAACCATTATAAGTTAAAGTACGGCCTTCAACACGGAGCCTTGGCTCACACCAAACAACAAGCTATAAAGGGCCCCAAAATTACAAGTGTAAAACCATTCAAACGGGAAAACCAAAGGTCTAATCTATATAAACAAAACGAGAAACACGTAACTATATATTACATAAACAAACGACAACTACTAGTACTGTACATCAGATTCCTGACTTAGGACAGGTGCAAACATTTGCAGCGGGATGAAACGTTTTAATGGATCCAAACCTTCTCCCTTTTTCTGAAACAATAGCATAACAAAACAACATAGAAAAACACACGATAAAATATCAATTGGCAGACTTAACTCAATCAAAAAACGTATGATTACACAATGAACATTGTCTTATCGGGGCCTTTTACAGCTGACTATGCGGTATGGGCTTTGCTCATTGTTAAAGGCCGTACGGTGACCTATAGTTGTTAATGGTTGTGTCATTTTGGTCTTTTCTGGATAGTTGTCTCATTGACAATCATACCGCAATCTTCTTTTTTATATATTATAAAAGATTGTGAACTTCGAAAGCACAAATATGACTAATAGCAACACATATACAACGAATAAGATAATTTGACCGGATTAAAATTCAGCGTTACTTTAAGTACAACTAAACAGCTCATATCTTGAACATTTAGTTACAAATGTAGAATAATCATGCACATTTGGATAGCATAATTATGTAGAATCATTCCATTTCGATAACAGATGTAGAATCATAACATTCCGATAACAGTTGTAGAATCAGTACATTCCGATAAGAGATGTAGAATCTGTACATTCCGATACCAACATAACGTCGATAGGGAATATAGTTGATATTTAATGTTGTACCGGAATCAATCAGTTCTAACAATATCAATTTCGGGATGATCAACTTAAAAGATATAACGAAAATTCAATATATCTGCGGTTTTTCACAAAAGTTATAACACTAAATGACTAATGTTTGCATTCAGCACTGTTGTCCTTAACTTTAGATTATTAAAACTGTAAAGCATAAGACATCTTTATTACTGATGCCTATTTCATAGTAATCAAATCAGTTTGACTATTTCAATGTTTCTATAAAGGTTATGATAGTAGAGACAATATATTATCTTATAATGAGTAAACCCTCATTAAGACTACCATACCATATACAAATATGAATGTTTTTCATTGAATTACATTATATTTATTTGAAAGTTGCAATACCGATACACTATTCCGTTAGTGTTATTAATTTAATACGAACTAGAAGTTAGTTATTTAAATTCAGAAAAAAAACTATACTTCATGTATTATGATTTTAAACTAACCGTTTATAAAATTTGAAAATATAAAGAAACTAAGGTTTTAATTCCCTCATGCAAATTTGACCTAATATTATTTGGCTATTTTTTTGTGGGTCTTTTTTCCTTTTCAGCACTTCATCTGTTTCGGTTTTGATCGTTGCTTTCGAATATTTGGTTATAATAATTCTCGATGAAGGGAAATCCAGAAAACTTCGGACTCAAGACATGTATTAACTATTGTTTTTAATGTTTGACTATATATCTATTTGTTCTCATAGCATTGTTAAAAAAGAAGAAAGAAGAAAGAAACACCTATACTTTAGGGGGAAACAAGACACTACCTTGATCAAGCAACAAAATTGGTGAGTCTGTGTCATCACTAGTCATAATGCAATCAAGAGATAAAAATTGTTCACTGTTTGAAGAACGAAAAAAACCCTCGATCTAAATACAAAGCAAATATTCGTGAAAAACACAAACCTTCGTATTAGGTGAAGGTGTCATCAAGTGTTATCCCTAACCATCCGATGGGCTGTCTTTCCGACTTTTATAATTCGTTTACCATAAATAAAAATAAATAATGAGGAATGTTCTATGGCTGTTTTTCATTCGTTTGATTGTTTAAGCGTTTGATTTTGTCATTCGATTAGGGACTTTCCGTTTTGAATTTTCCTCGAAGTTCAGAACTTTAGTGATTTAACTTTTTTTTATCAAATAGGTATCTCCAATATCTTAAATTTTGAAGCAAAATTAAAACTTGACATTTTCACACACTACATTACTTTTGTTCGTATGCTGTTATGACATTTTGATACAAATATTTTGGTTACAAAATCAATGAAAGTAACACATACATCCCATGTGTTCCTGTTTAGAAAAAATCAAGAAAAGCTCTTCAGACACACGAAATTTGCGTAGTGTTATTTTCACCTTCATCTTTATTTGTAGTCCGCTGAAATGACAAAGAAATTTACAATAGGTCACCGTACGGCCTTGAACAATGACCAAAGTCTATACCGCATAGAAAAGGTAATAAAAACAAGGTCCCGAAATCAAAAATGTAAAACCATTCAAATGAGAAAAATCACGTCCCATTTTAACCTTACTTTAAAATGGATAATTTTGAAGAGATCTTTTAAAGTGTACTTTTCATATATTTGTGATTGATAATAGTGCACAAGGATCTATGAACAACGTGCCAATTTTTGTTTTCCTTTTCCCATAACTGTATTCTCAGTTATAACATTTTTTTTGTTGCATCGTTCACTTAAACCTATAGATACTTTAATTACGTGTATGTTTACAACAGACTACTTCATTATCATAGCAGTGCTCCAAACAGCAATCGCCCAACAGAAGGGTTATATTATGGGGCAGACCAGCAGAGATAGATCTACAATACACAAGAGACAAACAAGTTTTACGTTCAATTCGCATTCTATGAATGCAAAATAACAGTCCACCTGCACGTTACGATCTTAATTTTTATTGTTTTGGAGTAAAAGTTGTTTTCAATTTCACTTGTACTTAATATATTAATTTGTTCCATTCACGTTGTTTTATCTTTATCTGAATGCATCACGGTGAACATATGTGGGAAAACTTCTAGAAAAAAAATATTTGCTGTTGTAGGTTACTCTATATCATGTATATGAAGCGAATTTGAATGGAACACCATATTCACGTGGAGAAAAAAAAAACTTTACGCGCTTTTACATGTAATTTTATACTAAATGTTTTAGGTACAATCGGCTTTGATGATATTTGTCATTTAATTCATTATTTTTTCTCTCGACATATGGTATTAAATAATTTCTGTCTTTTAAAGAGGTAGATGTGTTGTTTTATTGATTTTTGAAAAACTAATATTCATTGAGGCTAATGTACAGTTGTTCAAAAGTCAATTCAACCACATCTACCGAAACAAAAGACAAAAATTGTTTCCTGTCATATTCCGAGAGAAATGTATTTAATGGAAAATATTTTCCAAAACCAAATACTAAAGTTTAAGCAATATGGGAAAATGGTTTATTTGGCATTAAAAAAAAACCTGATATGCATTTCATTCTTCGGTCTCAGTGAATATCCGTTTTTCATAAAACCAATAAAACCGCATATGAACCTCATCAAAGACAGTAGTTGAAGTAGTTGTATTTTATCATACCTCATATATATGTCTACGAATATGTAAGGTACCGTGTGACTACCGTTTTTATTCCGTATTTGGATAGTAGGGTTCCATATGCGGACAGTAAGCGATGCTTATTTCAATAAAGGCTAAGAAGTGGTGTTAATTTCTTTTATAAAAACAATACAGTATTGAGGAAAATACAGAACGGTTTCAACAGACAAAGAATTTGATGATGTACGATTGGAATAAATTAATAAAACACATTTTAAGTAACAAGTTTGTTTCCGTTGGCATTTGTTTCGGCGTTTTACGTTTCCGCAAATTGGCATTACTTTTCCGCGAAAAAAAGATGACGTTTCCGGAAAAAAAAGTTTACGTTTCCGCAAATAAATATCTTACTTTTCCGGAAAAAAGTTACTATTCCGGAAAAAGTAATAACGCAAATAATTAAGGAATACCTATTGATCGAAAGCAAAGCTATAATAAAAAATAAATATGCATTAAGTTAAAGGTCATCATAACATGCATGTAAGTAAAAAACCTCATTAAAATGTATGAAAACGTATGTTCAAACATATCTTGATATGAGTTCATAAGTCAGTTCTGGCAGAATATTTGGAGCCAACACGTCGTGCAAAAACCATAGGAGCACATTCACCGTTTACAAGTTCTGTATTTTGTTTAGGGAGGAAGTCCCTCTTCTCCTTTTCATACCATCGAATGGGTGCTTTTACAGTTAGAGTTCTCATCTTTATGTAAGATGTTGTCTTCAGTTTCAATAACACATCGACAAAGACAAATATGGTAGGATGACTAGCTTAAAACTGCTCGCACAGGTAGACACTTATAGACTCGACACAATTCGTTGTTCTCTTTTCCTCGGGGTCAGGGGTGATGCCCAAATGCTTGGTGGAAATCTCAATTGCCACCCATATGAAATTCCAATATATAATCGGTAGACCTCATGCATGTATCTTCAGATGGAGCATCGGCAATTAATTCAACAAAGCATTCTTTATTTATGTCAGTTGGCAAGTAAGCCAAACCAAGGATTTCTCAATGAAGTTTAACTCATCCTTACTCGAGTCAACTAGTTATATCTAGTAAATTGTAGCTATACTGAGATCAGAACATTTGTTTTATTAAAAATAAAAAAAAAATAAAAATCACATATGTACATTCAAATCTTTATAATTTACCAGGTAAATTTGCGGAAAAGTAATAAATGCAAATTGCGGAAACGTATATTTTAAATTTGCGGAAACGTAGTATTGGGACTTTGAATAATTAGCGGAAATGCAATACGCCCATTTGTTTTTATATGGGCTAATTAAAATAGTTGGTTTTAAAACAAAAAAAGCTGTTTAAAGTTTTATATACTAGCCAGAAAAAGAAACGATACACGACTTTGAAATAAAGTTTATCAGAAAGTATTAAATACAAAACAAAATGAGGTACACAATTTTAAAAAACTTTCATTTGTAATGTATGCACATGTGATAATGAAAATCTAAACTTGTCGGAAAGTATCTAAATTCCGTGTAAACGATCATAGGTGCAAATTTGTTTTGCGGAAAGTTGAATAAAAAATCGACACATAAGTACTGAATGAAATTTCAAATTTGTTTAAAATATTTAATATGTTAATCAAGTTATGTTCATGTTGTAACTAATGGGTTGAAATATTGTTTTTTTTTCAAATTTTTGGGAAAAAGAAGTGTTTTTTAAATCTCAAAAAATTCAAAAAAATATTTTTTATTTTCGTCTCAAATCAAGGGTTTAGATATGAAAACAACACATCGTAAATTTGGAACCTTTCGGATTAGTTTTAAGATTGTTACCGCTTTTTGAATATCAATTTACACATATTGTCTATGGTAAATCAGTTGATAATGTATACATTTTAACGATTTCTCGTGGGGCCGAACTTTGCTTAACAAATAAACGAAGAAACTGTATGATTTTTAAAAAGAAATTCATGGTTAACACTGTCTTCACCATTAAATGAGAGGTTGGCGTCATTAGTTGGAACTTCTGTTTTTAAAATTGTGGTTTTATGTAAATTTTGTAAAAAAAAAAATTCGCGAAAAAACATAACGAAAGCAAAAAAAAAATGTTTTTTTAAACGGATTTATATTTCCATAATGATTAAGTATTACTTCCTTCAATTTTGGTCCAATGAACGGAAAAGTTTATGTTTAATTTGAAAAAAAGTCGTGTATCGTTTCTTTTGTTGACTAGTATATTACGGATGCAATATACATGTATTTCCGTAAGGCATAATTTTGCGAAGCGATAAAAAAATTCAAAACATATCCTAATCTACAATTCAAATAAATATAATTAATTGGTTTTTATGAGTATGTGTTTCCTTGAAATATTGGTTAAATTGATGAGAAATAGAATACTTTGCACTTGTGTATTTGTTTTGGAATAATTGTTATTATTGTAATTCAGGAGTAATTAACTTATGATGCTTTTTATTTTTAACATTTGTTGTTTGATCATTAATGCTAACGCAAAAGGATATATCAATGAAACTAACGGTTAGTACTATAATGATTATTATTTATTTTGATTTGCATCGGAAATAGATTCTCAAGTCATTCTGCTATAAATCTACTGAAGCAATCAAATCCTATATTTCTGATACAATCAAGTAATTTTTATTTTTAGTGTGTTAAACATTTTTGTATCTTTTTCCATAATTTCCTTTATAGTGAAGGCATCGAGGCTAAAATTGAGTTACCGTAAAACTGGCTTATTACAGGTGAAATATATTAGTGGTAACATGTCAAACGTTACCGTGTGTGTGTGGCGGGGGGTATGATTGCAGACAAGAACAGACGAAAAAGTATAGCAGTATTTATAGACAGAAATAAAGGATCAAACATTGAACATATCAAATGGAGTCATCACCAATACAGGAATTGTTCAGATATACTTCCTTTTACTTGTAAAGGTGATATTGATATGTGTATATATCAATTTTTCTAATGTTAAGGAGGCTCGCGGGTATAAAATTTTCAGAAAAAAAATAAACTTTTATTTAACATATTAAATTCTATTAATTACCTTCAGTAATTGTTACTTTATCATATAGTACAAAAATTATTCCAAAAAATGAATTCGTGTTGACCCCAGGTGACTTTTTAAATGTCGTTATCATTGAAAAAAGCACTAAATTATCTCCCTTTGGTTAAAAAAAGCAATTTTTTAGCCTTACAATTGAAATATCTTTTTTAATTCATCGGTGACCTATATTTTTGTATTGTTGTTTTCGAATAAGCTGTACATAAACTAAATAATTGTAAAATTTAAGCGATTTCTGTAATTTAGTTCTTTTTTTATTTCGATATTACCGCTATTTCTCCTATTAGTTTTACAGAAAAAAAGGACATTAACAAAAACGTATGTTTCTTTCGACGGCAGATTGTTAGCGTAAATGAACGGTGACCCCATTTTTTTATTTCATTTTTATATTAAGGATAAAATAAAGTTCACTTACAGAAAAATATAGAGAAATCTTATATTAAATAAGACCCGCGAGCCCCGGCCCTTAAATGGTCTTTTACAATACAGTATTTCTCATTCACCTAATGTGTTCTATCAAACCAATGAGCTGTCTTTGTCCTTTTATAAATGTCAAAAATCATGGTGGCTTGAATTTATATCAATTGTACCATGGGTTGGCACTTTATGCTAAATATTCTACTCCGTGTGATTTTAAATCAAATATTAATCAGAGGCCAACATATTTAAGGCTTCTTCAGAAGGTTCAAGATCTTGTAGTGTTAGCAGTTCTCGGACTTGTACATGTAGCTGTATTCTGAGAAGATCGCTCGTCTATATACTTTTGTTGTATTTTCGCATTGACAACATATGCATATTTTTTTTATATTATACATTGAAGTGGATGCAATCGTTAATTTTTTAAATATATTGTCTTAGTTAAGGAAGCATATTTATTTGTGCGTATTTTAATGTTACATATCATAGGGTCTAGTTTCAAATATTGATTGCTTTGCTTTCGTTTGACTGTACATTGTTTCCAGTTATATATATACGTGTAATAATTGAGTAACCCTCTTGGTCAAGTGTTTTGTCGATAAATATACGTTATCTATGTTGTGATGTTATGCCATTGTTTCAGAAAAGGGAAAAGGTTTGGTACCATTAAAATGTTTAATCCCGCTGCAAATGTTTGCACCTGTCCTAAACCAGGAATCTGTTGAACATTAGTTGTCGTTTGTTTATGTAATTTATACGTGTTTCTCGTTTCTCGTTTATTTATATAAGTTAGACCGTTGGTTTTCCCGTTTGAATAGTTTCACACTAGTAATTTTGAAGCCCTTTATAGCGTGTTGTTCGGTGTGAGCCAAGGCTCCGCGTTGAAGGCCGTACATTGACCTATAATGGTTTACTTTTTTAAATTGTTATTTGGAAGGAGAGTTGTCTCATTGGCACTCACACCATATCTTCCTATATCTATTTAAGATTTGCATTGCACAATGTGTTTTTTCTATCAAAACTGCTAATTCCGTTGTTACACATAATATGTTTGATATTTTAGACTTGTGAAAAGATTGTTCTTTATTATATGAAATCGTTGCTTGTACATGCACAAGCAGCAATGAAATGTACTCTAGTTTTTTGCTCATCTTTACATGTACCTTTTTTGTAGATATCATCATTACCAGTGTTGCCAATGAACATCTTACCTCAACTGCACTAGGTATGTCGACGTTACAGATCCCATCTAAACATAAAGAAATAACTGAATTTGGTAATTATTTAAAACTATATTTGTTTAGTCAATGTTATTCTCTTGAAAGTCCTGAAACAAAACTGCCTTCAGGATAAAAAGATTTTCCAATAAATATGCATTACTTTTCCGTACATGTATATAATTAATTGCTCTAAACATTTTTTGACTTTGTATTAAATGCAAACAGTATGGCACGGTATAGTATTTCAAAATGATACGATTAAATATGCATATGCAATGCAGGCACTTGGAGAATATATACATAAATTAAAAATATTAATACACAATACAGATAAATACAAATGTGTCATAACTTTCTTTCGACGTTTAAAGATTAATTGTGTAGTCCTTGCTTTTCCAATTGCCATATAAGGCTGCTATTCACATTTTATTATCCTAAATGTAGTTTCTTTACATGCACAGTTTGATTGTTAAAGAGGGAAGAAAGATATAAGAGGGACAGTCAAACTCATCAATCGAAAATAAACTGTCAACGCCATGGCTAAAAATTAAAATCAAACAGACAGACAGACAATAGTTACACACCATAGAGAACTGTAGAGTAAGCAACACGAATCCCATAAAAGTCATTGCATATGTTTTGTTGTTCAAATTGTATTTGATGTACGTAAATTTTTCTCTAAAAAAATTGATTGATTGCGCATTTATTGTATTTTTTTATGAAAATATTCATCTCATTTTGATAACAAGGGACATTTTGAAATATTACGGACGTTGGAGGAACAATTACTCTTTTAGATGAGTTGGAGGTGCTGATACCTCTGATTTTGAAATTTAAGTAATAGTGTAGACACATTAATTAACAAATTTTTTGCTATGCGTTCAGGTTGACCAACTTTTCACGATTGGTATTTCAGCAAGGGCAATTGAGATCTGAATCAATATACTATAAGATATTTTCCTTTCAATTTAGGTATAATTGCAATAGTCATTATTGGGCTACCAACAGTCTCCCTAGCAGTGCTTGTTCTCTTCCTAATAAGGTTTGTTTTGTATAACTGAGATAAGATGAACATCATTGCAAGGCAAATATGTATTTTCTTTCATTTCAAGAGTGACAATGCAGAATCATATTTATTTACAGAAAATCAAAAATTGAAGGATTTTTTTTTCAAAGATAAGAAACAATGATTTATTTATTTCATTACAAATGGTAGCTGTTTTTTACTTAGTGTTAGTGATAAAATCAATCCAATATTTTGTCACTCCAATTTCAGTCCTTTTATGTATATTATACAGGAGATACCGCCTATGTTTCGCGAGATACAAGTGTAACATTAAACTCGGCTTTTGTTTACCAAAAAATGTGTATGCCAAATAGACAACTCTCTCATTGTAATCAAAGGTACCAGGATTCCAAGTCACAATATCAATATAACTTTGAGTGCAAGATTTTTTACGAACTCTTTACTCTTTGGTACAGTTAAAGTCAGTGCCACCTTTAACCAAACCTTTAAACAAAACATCTAGGAAAGGAGAAGGCCATATGACAATCAACAGATAACATTTTAATTGACGCATAATATCAGTCATTAAATATTCTTTTTTTTATATATAATATATTTGGTGTGCTTTCATGGCATCTGTAACATCAAATCGATGTCTTTTTTCAAGATGTGAACGGAAAACATTTTCAAGTTTTAAAGACCAGTGTTAATCATCTATCGTAATTTTTCCCGATGACGTCAATAGTGTTGTCAACAACGCATGCATTCTTGGTTTCTAGCAATATAGATATTTTTAAAACGATTAACATCACATCAAAACTGATCACGAAAAGGATTAAAGGCAACATTAACAAAAAAAGCAAAAGCATGTTCTATGTCAAGTGTTTGACGATATACCTTTTAGTATTATTAGACGTCACTGTGAAAACTGTCTAATTATGAGAAAATAATGTTTGGCAGGTAGGTGAAACTTACATTAACGAAGAGATAAATGAAAAATGAAGAGATTGATGCCCGAATTATATAATTCCAAGGCCCTCAGTCGGCTCCAGAAGCGTCAAAGCAGCGCATCTATTTTGGTGGGCAAATATCCACTTTTTGATATGGGACAAGCTCTGACGTCCCACGGCCCCAGCTTGTCTGGCAAAACAGTCCTCGGACGTCAGAGTAATCTCGGACTACGTGTACTATTTAATTTACAGGATGGTTATTTTTCAAAGAAATCATTTGACATGTTTTTCATCTCTATGAATCTTAGATTTGAAATAGGTTGCACTATAAAAATAAAAGGAGATGAGTAGTAAACGTCAATGTCCAATCTAAACAGAGAACACCAAAATATATCGAGATTATTCTACAGTCTTTAAAAACAAACATAACATCGTGTAAAGCTCTGAATCGTCCAACTTCAATTTGTTCATATAACTATTATAAAAAATGTAAAGGATGATGAATAATATGAGCATTTTCTGGTCCCTGGATTTCTCAAAATTGTATGATTCTGCAATCCTGTTAAAGTTATGTTAGGCTTCAAATGAAAGAAAGTATAACATAATTAGGAAATATGAATCAAAAATGTCTCTCGTGTAGGGTGCCTATCTGAACCATTAACCAGAAAAATAAAAGCAACAGTAGTATACCGATGTTCCAAACTCATAAATCGATAGAAAAAAACAATCCGGGTCACAAACCAAAAGCATAAGACAAAATTCGGTGTAAATAACAAATATAACATCACAACTAAATACATGAATTTGGGATAGAAAAGTACCGTGACACGTCTTATAATAATGTGAATTCACACTCAAATATAAGAGGAAACAAACGACATAAAAGTAACAAAACGTTAAAATGCAGAAACGAACTATAAAATAACAATGACCATATACCTCACTTGGTATAGGACATTTTTAAAAGATAAAATGATGGGTTGAACCTAGTTTTGTGGCATGCCAAACCTCCCGCTTTAAAAGCCATATTGAATACACACGAATAATAGCTACTAAAAGGCACCAGGTTTAAAATTGTAGACGCCAGGAGTACGTTTCGTCCACAAAAGACTTACTAGTGACGCCCAGATACAAGTTTGAAAGCCACAAAAAGTACAAAAATGAACAGCATCGAGGACCAAAATCGGCATGGGTTTTCTGTTTGGGACCAGAACATCGATCCTTTTTATTACTTTTGCAAACAGTAAATTTTAAATAATGACTATATAAAAGATATACATGATAAAACTGAAGTATTAACTAATTACAAAAAACAACTGGATACATTACATAAACCGACAAAATCCCACACAACAAATAGACCCACCCGAGTTAGTCAAGGCCTTAATGTAAAGTAAAAAAAATATTGTCAAATTTAAATTCGTAATACAGCACACAAAAATGACGTCACATTTGAATGAATAAAACTGTCTTTCAAAAATAATATAAAATTAGGATTGATTTAAGTTTGGAGACTGAGCAAATCGGACTCCACATCTATGATATAAAGTGCTCCGGAAAGTTCTGTTTTAAAATGTTTTTTTTTTTTTAACTTTACTTCACTTAATGTTCAAATCAATAAGGAGTATAAAAATATGCATTAACAAAACTATTTTGTCACCATCTTCTGTAATGTTTATTTTGTTATGTTTAAAAACAATTTGCATCTGATTTTGACACCTTGGCTATAAAGTGTTTAACTGCCGAATTTGGAAATGGAGACGGTAATATTTCATCTTTTTGCATTAATTTCAGAAAGTGCTTAACTGTACAAGATTGTCAAACAACAACCCAAAACATTCGAAGGAATAACATTAATATACATCAGATGGTACAAAAATATGGAAATTGTGAAAAAAGAACTGTTAATGACGGCTACAGTGATCCGTGGGACATTCGTCATAAATTTGTTCAACAGGGTGAACACCAGCAGCAGAATACCATAATGGAGGAAACGGAAACTTGAAACTTATCATAAATAAATATAAGCAATTGAAGTTTGTGTTGCCTTCACTAAATTGAACATATTTAACTTAAATTACATAATTTTAATTTCGGAATAACTTGCTTACTCAGTTGACATGTCCGATTTGATATTTTGAACAATGTATGATATTAATTATTACCTCAGCACTAGCTTTGCTTACCTGCATAACAGTTATTAGGTACGAAAGATTAAAACTTTTCAAATAAAAGTACTGTATAAACGTGTGTGAGCATCAATTACAATATTTGAACTTAATAAAACATCAAATCCAAATTAGTTGATTTTGTCTGATTGAGTTTCAACCTTACCGTCATACAATTATACAGTTCAAAGCTTAATAATTTAGCTTCGATATGTAAAGATAATAATTTCATTTGTGTATTAACATGATTTACATACTTATTGTATGGCAAACTGGTGTATATTTTGACTAGGACTCAATGACTCCATCAATACAGGTGTATGGGTGATAATATTGAAAGATATCACAAAAAACGACTCAATCTTCAAATTTCTTACTTTATTTTATGACAGTTTGTATTTACATTCAGTTATATTCTCTTCAACTTTAAATTTATAAATAAGAATTTATAACGGTAAAACTTGGTATTTTCACATTACCGATGCCTGATTTTACAAGTAAGTTCTATAAAAGTTGAGATTATAGAGAAGATATATCAACTTATTGATGCCCACTTATTTAGTATAAAAGATATTCATCAGTATTATATCGCTGTTCAAAAGTCATCCATCAATTAAAAGAAAAAAATATCAAGCTACAAACCTACACCGAAAGAAACACATCAACTATATATGACAGGAAAACAACGGAACAACAAAAACACTAAATTGCAACTTAAACAAACGCGAACAATTGCCATAATCCTAACAAGTTACATGACATTTTCAGAAGAACAATAGTGTTAAGGGTTTATTACAAGTCAAGCATCTCGCTTCTATGGCAAAGTTAAAACATATCGCTAAAAGGACAACAATACGCGACAGTCATTCAGTATAAGAAATGCATACATAAATAATAGTACAAAGTAAATAACAAAAATACCGAACTCCGAGGATAGCATAGCTAGCTTCTAATAGTACATTACAACACGTGGACTTCAAAATTATAATAAACACACTGCTGTTGTGTTTCTTTATTTGGTCGGGTTGTTGTCTCTTTGACACATTCCCCATTTCCATTATCATTTTTATCTATTATAATTTAACATGAAAACCCCTTATTAAATGACCAAATCAAAAGCTCAAACGAAAGGATAACAACTGTAAAATTCACGACTTGGTACAGACATTTTTTAATGTAGGAAATAGTGGATTTAACCTGTTATTATATCTAGCTTATTATATTACATTAAAACACGTGGACCGCAAAATGACAACGAACATCTCCTATTAATTACAGCAAAGGATATAATAAACACAAACCCCATAATTATTTTTGTGACGCATATCTTGAAATTCATAAAATCATATGGAACGAGATCCAAAAATCGCAATTATTGTCACAATACTGGTCCAAATGATTATTATATTGATGATAGTCATAAAACATGTAAAATGTTATTTTAAATTATTAATGCTAGTCATAACGAAGTCATGATTATTTTGCTTAGCACAAAACTTTGTCTATGCAAAATAAAAAAGGAAAACGACCATACTGACAAACAAGACATATATGAACTGTACCGAAAACACAGACCTCAAACAACAAACTATAAGGCAAATCAAAATACTTAACCGTACTACAAACGAAACACAAATATACTGAACGACTTTAGAAACGCAACACTAGATTATTTTTGTGTTATTTTTGAATGAATGTGTCAACGTCAAAAGCGATGACTGCATAATCAAATTCTGTTGATGTTTCATTGTCACTACACGTTGATCTGTTAATTGATGGCCAGCAACACATCTTGTCTACTTGTATCGTTGTCGGAAGGACAGTAGAACGAGTTTCTAAAGTCATACGGTATGGTTGCAGCACATTTATGTTTTCATGTTTGCAGTATTCTTAAGGGCTAATTCAGTTCTTTGTTTTTTTTATTTCTCAGACTTGGCAAAATGGAGATGCATCATTTAAAAAAAAAAGTAAGTAAGGCAAAGGATTGAAAGATCTGTTTCACAAAGCAAAAAAACTGAAACAATCTTTCATGGGACCAACATTTCGCTTTAAGAAATTCGTGCGACTTCCAAAATTAGGTATGTTCAATAACCACAGGTTAGTCAGATTTTGATTTTTTGTAAGGAGAAAGAAGCATGATAAGCATGAAAAGTAGTTGTAAGAGAACCAAAAAAGATTTGGTAAAAAAAATCAACAAAATGAGTGTTGCGTTTCTAAAGTCGTTCAGTATACTAAATACTACGTACATGAATCACACTCGGAAAAACATCCATATTAGGGCATAGGGCCAGTTCTGTTCTTGGCAGACATACGACGTATATGTTCCACTTCAATCTGAGACGTGATAAAAATGATGTTTGTTAGTTAAGCACATACACTGACACATCGTATAATCAACCCATCATAGATGGTATCTATAAACTTTACGTGTTGTCATTTTTACCCTGTCTCCTCTAGTAACTTGTTTAAAGAACTTTTTTGCGGAAGGAGCACCCTACTATTTATAAGGTCTGTAAAGTGTGAACATGCACGAGCATATCATAACAATAGAGTTCTAAAAACATTATAAGACGTGGCCTGTAAATGAATATATTTATTGGGAAATTGAAATCATCCCGTTTGCCATAGATTTTAGGTTAAATTATCCATCTGCGTCAATACATTGGAAAAAATGAAGGTATAAAGCAGTCCTTAGGTTATTAGCAGTATTCTTAATTCAGATTTACGCGGATATATATAATGAAAGTACTAATTGAAATATGAGTATTCAGTGATAGGACATCATCAATATATCTAAAAGTAAAATACCACAATTATACAATATGCTTTCTCTTTCTGTCTTTTAGAAGGTTTTGCATTTATTCTGCTTCATATTAGTTATAATATTCATAGCACACATTACCATGATTTAACAATCAAATTGCATCCTTGTCGTTGAACATCTAAATAAAACTGTTTCCAGAGTATTGTTCAATGAGACAAAAGAATAAAGAAAGACCTGTGCTTAAGAGAAAAAAGAAAACCAAATATTACATATTACTTTTCAAAATGCCCTGTAATTCTGATTACATTTTGATTACATTCTGATTACATTTTGATTACATTCTGATTACAATAAAACAAATCTTGAAATGTGTTTATGGTCAATAAATGAACCTTTTTGTTATTCTTATTTAATAGATATTTAACAAGTTAAGGTAGCTGGCATGTCATGTTTTAGATTTTTTGTCAGATTTTCGGAATCCTCTGGTTTTATCCATTTGAATGCCTTGAAAAAATTTGCCCGGTGACCCCCATTTTTCTTTTTGAAAATCTTTTACATGTAAAATGATAAGCCATCTGTTGAAGTCTTATAAAATTTTAATTACTTTTTAACAGTTTTTGAGAACTTCAACTTGTCAATGATAAAGCCATGAAAAGTCAAGAGAGAAATTTTTTCCGCCAAAATTTCAATGGCTCATATCTCGCAAACAAGTACGGTGACCTATATATTTTTTTTGCTCTTTGGATTCCTTTATCAATTCCCTATCAATATAAACTAGTGCTTTGAAAAGTTAATTACTTTGAAACTGAGAAGCGAACTCCCTTAAGATAGTTTGGTTTACATTTTCAAGCATGTTTATTGATTTGTATACTTCAGGAAAAATAAACTGTTACAATATTTAAAAGTCATCATTAGCCTAAGAAGGCCTTAGTAAAATATATTGTACATATGTACACAATTTAAAGATGTACCTATAAATATTTGATAAGAAAAACTTATATTTAAGCAATATTATACTTATTTTAACTCTGAATTATAATCTTTTGTTCATATTGAGATTATTGTATACTTTGAATTAACAGGTAGGAATCCAATTATAGTTTGATTTTATTGCAATTTCCAATTGAGTATAGCTATAGGACAATATATGTGATAAAAGATTAATCAGACATGTGAAAATGTATCTAATTAGCACGAACTAAATTAAAAGGTGGACACATATCTTGTTTAGAATAAGCAAATTTGTATATGTACTTGGACTGGACATGTAAAATGTACTGACTTATAGTACTTATATTTTGTTCTCAATTTGTTTAAACAATTCTATTAAATTTTTACATAATATTTATCTGGTAACTTTATTTCATCCATATTTTAATTTCCAAAAACTGCACCTTGAAATACATATATAATGTCTGGAAGAGGTCAGAAGACAAACAGCAAACTCTTTATAAAGCCATATTCAATTGAAGTCAAAATAATTCAGAGATCAATGATGATAAAGTGTAATGGGTGACACAATGTTCACGTATGTCTGTAGTGAACTTTTGTGGTTTATTAAATAGATGTAGTTTGAAGTTTTTATTTTAAAATATATAAAACAAAATCCTTCCTAAAAAGAACTATAGTTATCTTAAACGTTAATCTATCACATCATTTGAAATGTTTTTGTTTTTTTAATTCATTGTAATCAGGTTTTTTTAATTCATTGTAATCATGATTTCTTTGCCAATGTAATCATTAATTTCATCAGACACTTTCAGAAATGATGTAATGTACAAATGACAAAGTAATTGTAATTTAATCAATTACATTGAAATTAATCAGACCCATTTCTGGTAGAATATACTATACATGTTTCCTGCATATTTTACAGTTTGAAGAGCTTAAATCAAATAATCCGTCTGAATTGAGGATCATATGTCGCTGGCTGTTTCAGAAATATTAGCATATTTTACAGTTGACTTATTAACCTTTGCATATTATATAAATATATGTATATATATTGTCAAGTTCGGCCGCAATGTTGCAACATTCAATTTGATTTCTATTTATAATGCTCATTGACTTTTATTTTATATTCAAGTGACTATTCACTTGAATATAAAATAAGAGGTAAAAATGATACTTTTCGTGCTCTCCAATAAAGATAATTCATCCTGGGATAACTTAATCAACATTTTTACCTATAAAAACAATATTCAAACACCTAATAAAACTGTTGAATATGTGACCGTTTATGATAAGTTTATAAAAGGATCGAAAATTTACACAGGTCGTATCTATATATATTTATGGGCTCAATGAATAAACAACATCATCGTCAAAACTGCGATAAATTTCAAAATCTTGAAATGATAAACTATATTTAAGAATTGAATGCTTCTTTTTGTAAATTTATTGGGGTGTAAAAGCGTTGACCGAAGTACATTTTGTATGAAGCACGGTCAACGCTTTTACAACCCTATAAAGTTACAAAAAGAAGCATTCAATACTTATAATGACATTTTTTAGCTAGGATTATAATAACACGATTTTCATGAAGTTTAATTTCTAAATTCACCTGAGTGTGCACTTTATTGTGGGACCTCGTGTCATCATGAATGAAATGTTATTGTCTCATGCAATTGCTTACGGAATAACATGTCATGTGCAATTAGCCAATCAGAATAACGTATTATAATGAAACCTACATCTAATGTTATTATTTAATTATAATGAGTGAAAAAAGAAAGTGAAACAGTACACAGTTACATTATTTATTAATGTGTACAACAATAGAATTTTACGTTATTCAGTGCGGTGTCGTCCCCTTTTCCTTGGGGCTTTTCAATTTTGACCTTTAGTCCACAGATTGCAGACCCATGAGGACAGTTTTGACTCCATGCCCCAAATGTTCCCCACAATCCTTTAGTTCCGATTCTATTTGTTGCTCCACCATTGACCCTTCTGCACCTAAACCTTACATAGTTTGCAGCTGTATCATCTCCTTTCCCCTGAAGCAAGTTTTTAATCATTATTATGTGTTTTTAAAACATTGTTTTCAACTTGAATCATCGTTTAATGACCCATGATATGTTAACCATTATACTATAATGTATGCTAAGTAAAAGGACTTGACGCCGAAAGTCAGTTAACCATCAAATCATTCTATGTTAAATAAATGGACCAATATACAAATTAACCAATCATTCCAAAATGCATATAGTATATGTATTATACTTGCGGTTTTTGAGCATTCTAATTCTAAGTGTGAAGGAAATAGATGTATTTCAACGAAATTCGTTTAAAATTTTGTAATTTATGAAATTCAATCCTCTTTGATCCTTTGTTGTCAAATATCTCGTCAACTGTTTCAGTTTTGAATATCATTTGTTTAAGTTTTTACAATAGTTTTTATTGTAAATCCAGACATGTGATGTGGAAGCTTACGGTTTATAACGAGTTGTTTTTATTAAGTATCATGAACATGATGAATGTAGATATACAATATATAAGGACAAATATGATAAAAAAAATAAGCAAAAAGTAAGTGATTGTATTACTCTGTCACCTTTTTTTTCAAATTTTCGGTCTAGAGCGTTCATGAAGGAGGTAAATCGACAAAACTGTTTCGGGCCCAAGACATTTATATCATGTTTTTTTTCATCTTTTTGATTACATTTTCTGTAAAATTCGTTGCAATTTATTAAGAGAAATTCACTAGTACATGAATGCTTTTGTGTGTGGTTCTGGTTGTCTCTAATTGCATTTCTTACGTCAGTGTATGTTACCTCTTTTTCTATTTCTTCCCAGGGTGGACGGGCATAATTTGAAATGATAAGTTAACAACCTAACCATCATTGATTATATGTTTTATGAAAAAAAAAAAAAATCTTCTCTAAACTGCAGTTTAAAAAGATTTTGAGTGTCTATTAGAAGCACGCCAACAGGATTAACAATCATCCAAAAACCAAAATATGTTTCTTTTATTTTCAGATAATATTTGATTCAATTGTTTATTGACGTTCTTTGGATTTATATCCAATTTTAGAGCAAAATGCTTCATATTCATGATATTATAACTATGTTAAACAGTAATGGATTGCAATGCGTTTACTAATATGTAAAACATATCCACCCAAATAGCACAATATTATGAAAACTACAAATTTGGGTTAATCTCAAGTTAAAACTGCACAGTAACATGAGTCACCTTATAAGGCATTACCTCTGATATATTATAGTATAGTAGAGGAATATGAAAAACATAAGTTGGTTGGTGCAGCAAGTGCCTTTTCATGTCAGAAGTTCATCACCTTTAAAAATGTAATATAACACAGCAACATATTTTAATTTACCTGTCTGTCTTCAACCTGTAAACGGAATCCAACAAAACGTTTACCAGAAGGACAGTCCATTGTTCTTGACCATTGACCCCATTGTCCTTCATGCGCCCAAATAGTTCCACCAGTGTTAGGAGAGTTGTGTCCCTTTCTGCACTTTAGACGTATAGCATTCAGTGCAGTGTCATCTCCTTTTCCTTGTCTTCCTTCAATCTTAATTAAGATATATAAAGAACATAGAAATTGAACATTGTTGTGAAAAATCACACCTAACTTTTCCATGTTTTCCCCAAAGAAGGAGTTAAACATGTAAACAAATGAAAATTTAACATGTTTTAATGTGATAGATTTTCCTGAGTCAAAAAAATATATGACTTGGCTCTGTACTTAAACATCCCGTCATTGTGTTATTGTACTATGATAAATTTGTGTATTCTTATCTTAAAATTTTCATATTTGATTGCTATGTAAAATTGTACTATTTTGTGGTAAATATTACATTCTACGTACTTCCTGCTTAGAATATGTTAATGAAAATGACAAACACGTACACACTATTGCTTTTTATGTCCATGAACCTGAACAGGCCTAGTGAAAGGCCAATCTGAAATATTTCCTGTACCTGATTTGTTACCTTTTAATGGTATTTACTTTAACGTAAATTTGATTAAATTGAGACAATCAAATTATAACATGTATAAGGTGAAAATAGTTATTTTATTTAAAAGCTATTTTTGATAAGCGTAGCACTAAACCAGTTCACAATATTGCATCTGTATGATACCCCTCAATACAAGAGGATAACTGGAGTCAGAGAGCTTCAAACAGAAAAAAATAAATCGTCAGGAGCATCAAAAATCAAAATGGCCGGAAAAAAAAAAGAACAGCAAATATCATCTTCGATCATTTTTTCCTAAGTGATATTCAACTTTGGTTATAGACCGACAAATATAAATGTCACATTACAGTGATAAAACCAACTTAAACTTTAACACAATTTATGTACTGTAATAAAGTGTAAAAAAAACCAAAGGGACTGTTAGAGAAACTCCGGAAATTGATCAACCAAGTTGTATTAGAGGTGTTAAACAGAACACATGTAAAACGAGATATAAAAGCAAATTACCTTTAAGGAGAATCCACTTGCAAAATATCCTTTTGCACAAAATTCAGGACGACTCCATGTTCCCCATGGTCCTCCATTGTGAACCCACAGCACTTTTGTAACAGTTCGTTGGGCAGCCAAAGCGTGTGTTCTGTCCATTGATGTGATTCGTGCTTCGGGATCCATAGCTCCGTTTACAATGGTTAATAAAACCGAGACAAAAAGGCATATACTTACGTAAGAAAACATCTTTCTGAAATATACATTACATTTATAACTGTTTAGTTAATGATATATCACTTCAATGGTAAACCCTATTTTTGAAATTTCTATCAAAAACGTTTTCAATATAATTGAATTTATGCTAGTATCATGCAATTGAGAGGTTTAGTATCTGCAAAAAACAGGTTACATCCACCATTGTAAATAAAAAAATACGGTACCAAGTTGGAAAAGGAATATGACATTTGCTATATGTGTTTAGCTTTTGATATTGCAATTTGATAATGGAATTTCCGTTTTGAATAATCCTTTGAGTTCTACATTTTTGCATGTTTACTTTCTTCATTTATTCTTATTTATTTAAATACTAATATGCAATTTGGCAAATAGGTTTAAGAATTAAGCAAAATTGTATGTTTTGTGATTTATATTTTGCTGAAAGGATGTCAATATATATTGCTATTAAAAAGGATTTCAAACACAAAAGATAATTATTAAAATGAAATAAAACTCTGTTTGTTAAAGATTTTTATTCTTTGTACAAACGATAGTCAGGTTTTCGATTATTTGTGATTGCATAGTACAATGTATTAAATCGAATCTTAATCATTATCTCATAATAATAATAATAATAATAATAATAATAATAATAATAATAATAATAATAATAATAATAATAATAATAATAATAATAATAATAATAATAATAATTAAATGAGTAATGAAATGAATAATGATATTAAAGATTATAATAATACAGTAATGATAATAATAATAAAAAACTAATAATGAAAAAGTCTAACAATCCATGTACGTACCAACCAATAGTTACTTTACACTACTCACATAAAATATTTTAATACTTTTATATCATCTGAACTAATGTAATGATTTATATTGAATCTAAATATGGTACACTTATATGCAAATTTTATTTCCCGAAGGTTGATGAATATTTTAAACCGTTTTATAATTAATTTAGTTCGTTCCAATAATGGTACCTTAGAAATGTCTACAAGCAATACAAAACAAGCAAGTTATGGTAATTTCGTAGATCAATTTATCATTTATGTTAACAATTTGAAACTGGAGCATGGTTTTTGTATCATTATTTAAATAACACATAGCTAAAAGGGTATTATAGCAGATTGTTACCCCTAAAACATTGTCAACCGAGGCGAAACGAAGGTGGAAAATGCATTCTTGAGAGTTAAAATCTGCTCTATCACTTTCTCAGCTATGTGTTATTGAACTAATTGTAATGAATGTTCTATCATTATTGATTATTGATTATAAAAAAATAATTGAAAAGGAAATAGATTAACTATGACCCTAGGTAACACGAGTGAAGAGAGGTGTATTTTGTTTAATATGTTTAGAGTGTTCACAAAAATCTGAAGCCGAACCACTGTAGTACATTAAGTTGTCATAATGGCTTCACTAAAATTGATCAAAAAATGTTAAAGTGCAGATATTGTATATCATATACTCATACTATCGAGGACAGTGATAATCTGTTTTGAATTTGATGCGCCGATCATACAAGTGAGACGTAACATCAGGTTTAATCAACCATTTTCTACATAAGAAAATGAATGTACGAAGTCAGACATTTGATAGCTTTATACATTCGCTTCGTGTGTTTGATCTTTTTTTGTTTTAGTTAATTGGGAACTTTTCATTTTGAATTGTCCTCATAATTCAGCATTTTTGTGATTTAATTTAGTTACTGGGAAAAGAATGCAAGATGTTATCTCTCTTTAGAAAGAAACTAAGCTGAGAAGTGTAAAATGCAAATAGCTATTTGAATAGTAAGCTGTTTAACTTGTCATCAGACGCATTGTCATTTATAATGAGATAAGATGCGTTACACCAAAGGTATTTGTATACACCTTGTGGTTAAACGTCTAATTAAATGTATGCTATATCCGATGAAAAATAATACACCAGTACTTTGTCAGGAGACATTTTTTATTTTACCATGAATATGTATTTTCCGAAGCTTGTAGCACAATATGATTAATTGGTTCATGAAAATTATTGTTCACAGCTTGCAGTCAAATGTTAAATTACCATTTTAATTTTTAATACAATTTAAAAATAAACTTCGTGTAAACGGTTACACCAATATTATGTTCATACATACGCTATCTATATCTGGAAGATACCAAGAACTTTATTGATAAATATTCAGTGTCAACTAATGTTTTACATGATGATCTTGAGGTATATATTCTAGGATCTTTTGGATATAATTTTAATTGCTGATGTATTTGTTACAAGGGGTTGAGACGATAGAGTTCGATCAGTGAGTGTAGGTGAGGATTTCAGGCAAATCTCATTTCAGCAAAAACAATAGAATGTTAATTACCGTACAACAGTACAGATCAATTTCGAAATTGGATGGCGTCACTTATATCGTTCTTAAGTTATACCCCTTCATAAACCTAAATGCTGAATTTCGGGTTTCCGTTTTCTATCACTTTAGTTTGCCTCTACCAAATAAATGTTAGGAAACTTATAAACAATGCTTATATTTGTTTTACATTGCCCTATCGGGGCCGTTTATAGCTGACTATGTGGTATGGGCTTTGCTCATTGTTGAAGGTCGTACGGTGACCTATAGTTGTTAATGTCTGTGTCAATTTAGTCTTTTGTGGATAGTTGTCTCATTGGCAATCATACCACATCTTCTTTTTAATATTATAACCATGAGACACAGATCAAGTTTGAATATTGGTAGTATCACTTTTACCATTCTTGTGTTATGCCTATAATTTACAAATGGAAAATTTGCTGAATTTTTCGTTTCTGTTCTCTTACTTAAGATATCAACAACCAAATGTTATATACACAATACGTATTACCAGAAAACTCAGATCAAGTACGAATTTGTCTAGCATCACTTAACCTGTTATTCAGTTATGTCCCTTTATAACTTCATTATGATATGCAAGCGGGGCATCATCATTGTCCCATGGACATATTCCGCATTTATGTTAATTTGCCTTGAATCATAGTAATGTGGTGTATCTTGTTGCATTTTTTCTGCATTTATGATTCTCGTTATATCTTTTCGTGTATAATGGAAAGAAAACGTAAAAGAATCCTAATCGGACAATCGATAAGGAAGCCCGGGAAGTAGAGTAGAAACTTAAATAAACTTTGGCAAAATCACGCACTGTAAAAAGCCTTTTTTCATCCGATTACAATATTGAAGTACGCTGAGCAGAATTAACATCGGTAACGCATTACATCTCCATGAGTTCAAAATCATTACACCCTAGCTCTATTGTTATACTTCATAGTTTCTATTTTTGAAACACGAGTAAATTGAATAGATCTATTGTTACGAATAACAATGGATTTTGACCACAGGCTGTGACAAGCGGGGTTTCTGGAAACCCCTGCTTCTACATCCCGCAAACAAAGTCCATTGTTATTCGTAACAATAGAAATTGATTTTTTTTTAATAGCATGAACACAAGAAATTACTTACCGTCCCTTTGTCTGTCCCACTTCAAGCTAAAGTATTTGGTCGAGGTAGTTTTTGATGAAGGTGAAGCTAGTCCAATCAACTTGAAACTTAGTATAAATGTTCCCTATGATATGATCTTTCTAATTTTAATGGCAAATTAGAGATTTTACCCCATTTTTATGGTCCATTGAATATAGAAAATGTTAGTGCAGATGGGGCATCCTTGTACTAGGGACATGTTCTTGTTATTTTATGCCTTTGTATCTTAATTAATAATACCAATTTCAACCTTCATTTTTAGATGAAATGTTATCCAGTGAAGATGTCAGTGTGGAATTTGATCAAAATAACGCAGAAAAAACTGGTAAAATTGGTGAATATTGTGGCAATCTGTTTTACTACTTTTTCTAACTTCAAGATTTCTCATAGAATATATAAAATAATATCTTATAAATTTAGAAGATATCTTATAATATATACTTTATAAGATATAGATATCTTATAAAGTATATATATATTATATATCTCATAAACTATATAAGATATATTTATAAACTATATAAGATATTTATTAGCTATATATTAAAGATATCTTATAAACTATACATGATATCTTATAAACTATATGAGATATCTTTTATTATTATACTTCTTGTTGATATGCAATATTTTAATTGGCCAACATGAGGGTGTTAATTTACTCTGTCACATGGCTGAGGGGGTAACAATTTTCAATAATTTAAGTTACAATGAATTAATTTTACATGAAGTTATTGAATACAATACATAAGGTCAAAATCTATCTGCCCTGAAATTTTGCAGATCATTCAGGAAATTGGTTGTTGGATTGCTGACCGCAATTGGTAATTTTAAGAAAATTTTGCAGCTTTTGTTTATTATCTTCAATATCTTGAATATTATTATAAATAGAGATAAACTGTAAGCAATTAAATGTACAGCAAGGTGGGACCTACAATACTGGCATGGTTTATTTGACCTTGAAATAGTTTTCATGGTTTATTGGTCGATGTTTAGTTTTATTGGTTAAATATAAAAAAAAAGATGTGGTTTGATTGCCAATTAGACAACTGTTCACAAGAGACCAAAATGGCACAGACATTAACAACTATAGGTCATGTACAGCCTTCAACAATGAGCAAAGCCCATACCGCATAGTCAGCTATACAATGTCCTGATATGGCAATGTAAAACAATTCAAACTAGAAAACTAACGGCCTTATTAAATTTAAAAAAAAATGAATGAAAAACAAACACATAAACAAACGACAACCACTGAATTACAGGCTCCTGACTTGGGACAGGCACATACATGAATTATACGGCGTGGTTTAAGTTAAGTTTATGATAAAGCTTTATATTTAGAACTATTAAACAGCACAATATCAAGGACTAGTAAAGAAGAAGTGGCATATCAGTGTGTGCACTCTTGTATATAATAAGGGCTATTCCAGAAAGAAAAATGTATGGGAGGGAGGGGGGGGGGGGGGGGGGTTGGAAGGCACATTGTATTAATAATGCATGGGTGATGGGTATCAGAGGACTTTTCACATTATAATGCACTATAATTCTCAATTACAATTGTCTGGGTGGCGGGTGCTGACAAAAACTGCCTTCCAACCACCCCCCCCCCCCTACATTTTTTTTCTGGAATAGCCCTAAGCATAATATTTAATTATTTTGAACAGAATACCCATTTCCTTTTTCATTCGACTATCATTTAATTATGTTTTTTTCATTTCAGAAAAAACGCAGATGCTCTCAGCCATGAAATACAAAAGTTTTTTTTGTTGTGTATTGCTGTGCCTTGGTACAATTAGTGTTGAAACTGTTTTTTCACTCCAAGATAATTTTAGTTCACTGACTACATCAGAGAGAAGTCAATGGATTCTAGATTGGCTTTGGTCTCATTACAGGTACTAAATGATAAAGATATATATAAATAAGTTGTGATTTAAATGTCTTAGAAGCTGCAATTATACATGATTGTTATTCAAATGTAAAGCAATAGCAACTAAATTACTGATAACAAAAGTGGAGGTCAAAGTTTTCTAAAGCTTTTATGTTTTAAAAATTCTCGAAATCATCATGTTATCCGATATTTTTAAAAAAATAAGCATAATTTAGTAAGTCTATTAACTTAAGTTAAATCATTGAAATAATTATTTTACCTGAATTTAATGCTTTTGAAAATGGTTCATTTATAAACCAAATTGTTTTTATTATTATTGTTATTTGATAAATTTGAAATTTGGGCAATAATGTGCCATTTATTATGTTTATGAATGTTGTCCTTTTATATCATAGTTACACTTTCTCAAACTAGATTACTTGTAGAGTATACAAAATGCACTAGTACTACACTTCGCTGATCTTCGCTTTGAAACAAATACATGTCAAATTTAATTTAAACTTTAGTAAATTAAAAAAAAAAATATGTTTAAATTTCTTTCATATACACTTTGAACCTACATTATCCTAAACATTACCAGATTTTAAATTAGACCAAGGATAACTATTTGATTCTTGTTGACATATCAATAAATACATATAATTGGTATATTAGCACACTCTTTCCACTTAATTATAGCAAATATGCATGAGTACCTTTTTCTGATATTAATTTATTTCTACTTTTTAGCTACCATGATGGAGATCTTACCTTCAAATTTATAATTGGTACAAGCTCTGTTTGTTTAACAGCATGGTTGGCAGTACTGGGAGTACCATCATCAACATTTTACAGTATAAGAGCACGTTTTAAAAGTAATAAATGTTGAATGCAATAACTGATAATTATGCAAAATTAAGTTAAATAATTTGTAATTTTTTAGAGTAGAAGGTAATTCATATGTAAGAACTTCCACTTTGATATTGAAAATGACATGTTTTATCATATTTATGGTTGTATTTTACAAAAATCATCAAACTTTTATGTGATCAATTTTTTTCCAACTTTGACACATAAGGGGAGGCAACTCAAATGCAAGGGCCGATAATTCAGATTCAGGTACTTCTACAATAGAATATGTTCGGAATTTACTTATTTTAAAATGTAGCAAGAAAACAGATCTGGTGACATCATTATTTCTTTTACTCAACTAAAAGCATACTATTAAAGCCATCTTGTCATATATATCTTATCTCAAAATTCTAGAGTAAGTGTAGATTACTTTTATTGCCGAATATTTGGTGAAAAGGAGGATTTAAACTACATTTTGACAAATTTTTAATAAATTCTATGGATTACATCAAGTAATAAAGATTTTACGCATTTATTTATAGTTATAGGAAGATGTGGTATGAGTGCTAAGGAGACAACTGCATCCAAGTAACAATTTATAAAAATATTGTATAACTTCATGAAATTCTTAATTTATTCTTTAATATTTATTTTTATAGATAATGAAAAAGTTATGCCAGTGAAAGGAAAGCAAAGTGGGTCTTTCAGCACAGAGGCCTGGAACTGCATAACATGGTTAGAAGAATATGCTAGGCTCTATGCTGAAAAACAACCCGACTCATGCCACCTAGATTTGCCACCTTGCCTTACTAAAAAATCTGTTTATGAGATTATGTCGGAGGAACTGCATGATCAAGGTGTCAAGGTGGTAACAGAGAACTACTTCATTTCTATTTTATGGAGAAAATATTGTAGTCACATAAAAATACCAGCAGTAAGTATTGTTTGCACAATTGTTATGTTTCAATATTGTATAAGACAGGGAACAAAAATCATGCATGTACATGTAATTTGTAAAGTTGTTGTCAATTTTAACCTTTATGAATGTGTTACTTTTTATAGGGGGATTCAAAAATCAACATTCAGAAATTGTATCATCTGGTAAATATTATCCCAATTCTTTTGCCTGTAGTATATCGCTTTATTTGTGACCTTGACAATTTGTCGCTTTAGTCAGAGAATATGACATTATGCCGTCAAGTTTTTTTATAGAATTATATGTTTTTGAGCAATTTTGATGTCGCTGGCTTCAAATTCTGACAATTTTAATATGTCCACAGACATGATTTCTTCAAGCTTCCAAGCCTGGCATGTAGTTTTATCATACAAATAAATTTTATATTTTGAAATTTTTCAAAGCTGCTCATATACTTATATTTTTTTGACAATACACGTAAAGTGTCTTGAAATATGAAATTTATTTGTAATCAGCACTCAACAGGAAAATGCTCGGTACAACCATGCATTTCCCCCGTTTCTAAGCCTCATACAAATAAATTTCATATTTCAAGACACTATTCGTCCAAAAAAATATATATGTATATGAGCAGCTTTGAAAAATTATAACACTTTAAATGTGAAAGTGTAAATGTCTATTCCTTTTATTTTAAGGCTTCAAGATTTTCCAAGTGTGATGTTTGTATAAAATTAAAGATGGAAATAGCCGAAACAAAAACTAAAGAAACACGAAAAAGACTTTTTCATCAGAGGAGACAACATCTGGACAAACAAAGGTAATCTATGATCTCTGCATGCTGTTGTGAATATAAGATGATGTTGTATTCTTGTCAATGAGACAACTTAAGCAAAGTAAGCTGAAAATTACCAGTAAAAAAGAAAAACCAATGGCTATAGGTTTATATACTAGCAAGAAACAAAATATAAATATGATATACTGGTTTCGCAGGGCATTCACTAAAATTACAGCTTCCCTCTTAGACATTATTCTTTCAGCACAATACATGAGCAAACAATAAAACTCTATTTAAAAAGGCTTTCACATCAATACCATATAAAATATAAAGTTCCCAATAAACAAATAAACAGGTCTGATAGCACACAACAGGATTATAAAAAATATAAGACTTTGCTGTTAATGAGTATGTAGTTTATTTGGTGAAAGCTTTTGATTTATGATTCATTATTTTCTATGAGTTATGCCCCATTGAACTTATATTTTGATCCCAGATTATATATGTGATACAATTGCATCTTATTTAAAACAATACAACAGCATTTCATGAAGGTAATAAATGATAAGAATATACAAATGTGCACATCAACAAGATTTTTTATAAGTTGACTATTGTTGGTGTTTAGAGTCTTTGAAATAATAGAAATCTGGTAATATTTTGAATACAACTTGTAGATGTGGGATATTTGAGCTTGCTTACAAAGGATCTTTAGTTAATAAATAGCATCAGTTAAATCAATGTCTTTGGGTTTTTTTTATCTTTTCAGCCAAGAGAGACGAAAGTACTACAAACATTGTGCTAAGAGCAAAAAGGAGCCAAACAAATATATGTCAATCATAATTGATGGAATGGATCAGCAGAAAACATTTATTCCCAATTTTATGCATATGAGCAAATTTATGTCAGGAATGTGGCGCTTGAGAACACACTTAGTCGGTACCATTGTTCATGGTGTAGGGGTTTATGGCTTTTTTGACCAATTTCAATGGCCTCATTCAACAAATCTGACCTTAACAATCCTGGTACATGTATTTTTTCTTTTAAAGGATTCAATTCCAGACATTTTGTACCTTCAGATGGACAATTGTGCAAGAGAGAACAAAAACCGGTAAGTTGTATATGATAAAGTGAAAAATAAGGGTTTTATTCCAAATTTTACTTTCAAAAAGCTTTATCTATAGTTCCAGGTAATTAACTTAAAGAGCACATATTGAAATAGAAGATCTTTCATAACTGCAAAAATATACCTACACAAAAAATTGTTTATAATTCTGGTTGTATTTTATACTTTTGCAACTACTTATAATATTACAAGTTTCATTATAATACTCTGTCAACGCTTTTACACCCCAATAAATTTACAAAAAGAAGCATTCAATTCTTAAATGCAATTGCTGAAGGAATAACTTGTGATGTGCAGTTAGCCAATCAGAATACCTCTATTTTTAATTTGAATAGGAATAAAAACTTATAGGCGCTTTTATAATATATTGATATTAAATATTAACTACCAAACACAAGTTGTTTCTTTTTTCCTATTTTCAATAATCAAACTTGAAAAAATATTTTAAGTCCAAACTGAATCAATATTGAATAAGCATAAAGACAGAATAATGAAATGAAAATTGAATCAGGAAATAGAAACCGAATAAGGAAATGAAAATTGAATTAGGAAAACGAAACCGAAAAAGGAAATAGATTCTGAATAAGGAAAAATCTAGCAATATCTTATTTTCACTCGTTATGAAACCTTTTAATATCCCCTCCTTCCCCCAAAAAAAATGAAAAAATAAAATAAATAATAAGTATTAGTATTGAAATACTAATGCAAATTTAAGGTTAATCTATTGTTGAATAATATCAGTTGAAGTTATTGGCATAACTTATTTGATTTTTATTTTCAGGTATGTGCTTGCATTTTTTACATGGCTTGTGGATATAGGGTTATTTAAAAAAGTGAAAATAAGCTTTCTGATGGTTGGTCATACACATGAAGATATCGACCAAGTTTTTTCAAGGTAAAATTATATCATTTAGATTTGTTCAGAAATGATATTGAATTGTTATGCAGTCATTATCATTAGTTCTGATTAAATCACAACAAACATGAAATTTCTTTACTGTTAATGAAGTTAGCTAACATTTTATAATCTGGAGTGTTATGACATGTTATTTTTTTCAATTATAAACAAAGGAAAAAAAATCACCTACAATTGCTTTAGAATGTTATTTCAACTAGATTTATTACATTCCGAGGCAAACTTGAAGCCTAAAATTGCCTTGTGCTTACAATAGTTTGACGCTGAAATTAAATTGAGATGAAAATGGGGAATGTGTCAAAGACACAGCAACCTGACTGTAGAGAAGACAACAACTGAAGGCCAATTTGAAAGCATACAAATGATGTCATTTTGTTTAGTTGCTAAGACAAAAACATCATTTTGCAGATTTTCTGATGTAATAATGACTGAAACGAACTTGTTTTTTAACTAGCATTAGAAAGAGATTATGAATGTATGATTATTTCAAAATTGTCCTAAATGAAACTTGATTTTACTGTCTCAAATATCTGTTTATCTATCTTCACTCTGCATCGCTAGGTAAACTCAATTTATGACAGTTAAATCTACAGCTATCTCCTTTTATCCTGCAATTGGGTGCCCTACTATACAGATACAGCCCTACAGATATAGCTATGCTGTATCTGTATACTATACGTTAAAAGCTCGCATACAAGCATCGTACAAATACAGCTTATATTTAAAGATGCTTAACAGTTATTGTCTATATAATGTACCATGTGTCTCACATGGTGACCTGCATTTATTATTAGAAGTGTAAAAAAATAACAGTTACTACAAAAACCATATTTAGAGCCATTAATCAGTTAATCTCTCATGCTTATTTTTTTCTTTACATCAATCAAATGTATAGAAAGACTTCTATGTTCAGTTTGTGAGTAAGTGACCCAGGTAACACATCAATAACCTGTAGATAAATGTGTTCAATCCTAATAATTCTTTACAGTGGACATTATTTATTACTTTTTTTTTATTTTCATTTTTATTTTTACGAATACTTGTCACTATTGTGTTTCCATAGGCAAAGTAAGTAGTTTTAGCAACATGGTTTATCAAATTGTAAACCTGGAAAAGAAACTCTAAGGAACCAATGACATTTTTAAGTATTTGTAGATATATTCAAATCCTACAAGAATTATATTTATATATTTTTAGATTTTCTGTCTGGTTATCCAAGTTTTCTACTCTGACCATGTTTTCAACTTCTGAAGGCATTTGAAAGCTGCTACAATCCACACCCTTTGTCAGTTCAACTTGACCATGTTTTCAACTTTACAAATTGGCTTGAAAAACATATTGAAAAAATTGAGGGACATTCCAACCCACACTGTTATAAGATTAGTAAAGACCAAGATGGAAAAACCAAACTTTACTTCAAAAATTGGTCTACAGACAAGGTAAATGTTATTATAGTTTCTTGTGTACAATTTGGAAATTAGTATGGCGTTCATTATCACTGAATTAGTATATATTTGTTTAGGGGCAAGCTGAAGGACGCCTCCGGGTGCGGGAATTTCTCGCTACATTGAAGACCTGTTGGTGACCTTCTGCTGTAGTATTTTTCTACGGTCGAGTTGTTGTCTCTTTGACACATTACCCATTTCGATTCTCAATTTTATATATATGTAAATGATTAAAATAATACATGTGTCTTCATGACAACATGGTTTTTAGCTCATCGTGACCAAAGGGCCACATGCGAGCTTATGCAATCACTTGGTGTCTGTGGTCGTCCGTCGTCTGTCATTGTAAACTATTTTAAAAATCTTCTCCTCTGAAACTACTGGGCCAAATACCTTCAAACTTGACTTCATTTTCATGGTTCAGTGACAACTTGAAAAAAAAGAAGATATTTTGTAATGTTAAATTCTCTCTTATTAAAAGTAATAGGATAACAAATTTTGTATGTGTGTACCTTGCAAGGTCTTCCTATATATCTGTTAGACAATTTTCAGTTGACCTTGACATCATTTTGTGGATCAGCAAACAAGATTAAGTTCTCGATCTCAACCTCATTTTCATGGTTTAGTGGTTATAGTTAAGGTTTTGAGTTTGGTCTTTTTTCTTATACTATATGCAATAGGTCAACTATGTTTGGTGTATGGAAACATTTTATCATCTATGTCGGTCTTGCAGGATTTATTCGACCTTGACATCATTTTAAGGGTTCACTGTTCAGTGTTAACTTCTGGTGTTTTGGTCTGTTTTTCTTAAAACTAAAAGCAATAGGTGTACTATATTTGTTGTATGGAAAAAATGTTAGCTGTACATGCCTGCCTGGCATGGTTCATCTGACCGTAACCTCATTTTAATGGTCATTGGTCAATGTTTAGTTTTCATGGCTAATGATAAGTTTATTTGATCGTTTATTAAAGCTTTATTTTTTGGACTATCAACATAACATCAATGATTATTAAAGAAGGCGAGACATTTCAGTGTGCGCACTCTTGTCTTATTTACAAGTTTGTTTTTTGAAATCTTTTATCAAGACTTATTTAAATGTGCAAACTTGTTATATGATTTCAGATTCATCATGCAATAACATCATGTTAGTACAGAACACGTTTTCAGACATGTATATTTGATAAAGTCAAAAACTTGTCGTATTTTCTCAGGAACTACATATCAGGGCTTTTTGAAATTTGATATTATACTGTTTATATTGTTTATATGAATTTAAGCTATGTATTGGGTATATATTTTCACATTCAGATCTGTACAACTTTCTGTTAATCAAACACTTATATTTTGTACATAAATTTATAGCTAAGTTGAAATTTTTCGCATTTGTCTCAGAAACTACATAACAGTTTCCTATTTTTTACTCTCTTAAGTTATATGTTTATTTATAAGATTTTGAGTCAAAGTAAATCAGTTTATTATAATTCAAAGGATTGGACAGATGCAACAGCAGAGAATGCCCTTTTGAAAACATCTCCAATGGACACATCATCACTTGTTAAGCCAACATTGGACTTAGTAGATTTAGGAAAGGTTGAGGACTCAATAAAAAAATGCATTGACAAGAGGTTTTTAACAAATGAAGATGACATTGCTTGGTGGAGACAGTTTTTAGCAAAGTCAAAAGGTAATATGAGTTTTAACTCTTTGGATAGCAGAATATTATATGTTATTCAGGTCTCAAACAGGGTATATACTGTGACATTCCCGGCTTAGAGTTTATAAGAGATATAAGCCATAAGCCGGGTATGTCACAGTATATACCCTTTCTGAGACCTGAATTACACATATATTACGGATTACCCCTGACTTAATGTTATTTTCCAATGCAGGTTTTTGTTCACAACACACATAAGTTGAAAACTATAATTTGTTCGGCATACGTGAGGGATTTTCTAACTTGTTGTGATCATAATTTTATGGTGTATGTAATAATTCAATAATAACACTTTAAACATTAAATTTAAGTATTAAAAGTGTTAACTGCATGGTTTTGTATCAAAAATGTATTATTGAATGAAACACGTCATTATTTTCCCTCTATGAGCCTCTGACAATCTGATAACTGGTGTTATGATGACGTTTTTGAGGTTCCAATTGGGGATAATAACGTCGTATATACCCGGCAGTTTCCTGAATATACACTGACATCTCTGTGTTGTTATCCAATCACAAACCTCGACACATTTGTAATCCGTAATATAATATTAGATATCTTGGTGTACAGGGGATCAGGGGTGAACAGAATTTTACATCATTGTTGAAAACTCATACACCCTGAGTAAACCAATCAGATTGCAGTATTTTTGCTGCATAACAAATAATGATATTTACACCCACCTTTCATACTTAGGAATAATTTGCACAATTTAAAACCAATTGCACTGATAGCATGAACACATCTTGGAATTTAAGGATGTGTTCTTCTGACCTTTCAGTCTTGTTGAAATGTTATTCTGAAATTATTTCCAAAACATTGTGATACAAGTGGAAAACATCAATGAATTCAACAAATGTTAAAATCAAATTTAACTCTATGAAAAAATTGTGTACATTTTTGTATTTACAATGGTTAGATTTTGAGTATCCATTTTTTATAATTTTTTTTACTAACTTTGAGAAAATTACTTTACCAGGAACATATATCCCTTTTTTCTTTACTAAGATATGTATTTTTTCAAACATCGATGTTCAATAAGCAAGTTGAAATAATATGCATTTCGTTCTCTTAAAAGAGAGAAAAATTAAAAATTTACCAAATTGTCAGCATGGAAAATTTGACACAAAAAAGCATAAAAATATGATAAAACTTTCTTACATTCGCACCTACCTATTGTTTTTTTAAGTTAAATTTATTCAGATTGGTCCACTATAGTTTCATTGTAAGTATGAAACATGTGAAGATAAGCTTGTGTAACTGTGATTTTTAGCCTTAAGGGCTAAGTGAGCTTTTCTCGTCACTTGGGGTCCATCATCTGTTGTCGTTAACATTTTGAACTTCTTCAAGAGAAACACTGAATGAATGGGACCAAATATAGCATTAATGTGCCTTATGAGGTGCTGACCAAGTGTTGTTACTTTGTAGCAGATCCATCATTCAAAATGGCAGTCAGCGGGGAACTTAATCTTACAATAGGACCGTATTGGAAATTTATACAAATATTAACTTTTAGAGAACCACTGAATAGAATGAAACCAAACATTGCATGAATGTTTCTTATGAGGTGTGAACCAAGTGTTGTTACTTTGTAGCTGATCCATTATCCAAAATGGTTCACAGCCAGGGACATAGGACCCTATTGGAAATATATAAACATGTCTTCTTTTAGAGAACAACTGAATGGAATGATACCAAACGTAGCATGAATGTTTGTTATGAGATGCTGACCAGTGCTGTTACTTTGTAGCTGATCCATTATCCAAGATGGCTGCCAGCAAGGGACTTAGTTTAACATAGGACCCTATGGGAAATACATAAAAATGTCTTCTTTAAGAGAACAACTGAATGGAATGAAACCTAACATGGCATGAATGTTCCTATGAGTTGCTGACCAAATGTTGTAACTTTGTAGCCAATCCCTTATCTAAGATGGCTGCCAGCAGGGACTTAGTTTAAGGACCCTATGGGAAATACATACAAATGTCTTCCTTTTGGAGAACTATTGAATGGAGTGAAAGCAAACATAGCAATGTTAAAACAAATTTGGCCTCAAACATCATTATAGTATCTGTTACGATTTTTACATTTTTAAATATTATTTCAAATTCCAAAGTAGAGTCAGGTGAGCGACGCAGGCTCTTGAGAGCCTGTAGTTTTCATGATAACAGCCCAAAAATGGGTAAAAATTGATGATAAATAAGGAAATCATCAGTATTAGGTACTATCAAAGGGATTAGCAGAAAAAAAAGTGTACCATATGTTTTTTTTCACCAATTGCTTTTTTAGTCATATAAAACCACAAATTCAGGTAAAAGAAACATTTTAAGTTTCGAAGTTTTTGGCTCCTCAGAGGTGTACCTCCTTAATGCAAGTTTGAAATTAACCAACTTACAAATATAATTCTAATGCAACATAGTTTGTAACATTCACTTGTAAGGATGAATTGTGTTTATTTCTTATAAAGATATAAACCCAGTGTGATAATAATATGTATGTTTTTCAGCCAATGATGATAATCAAACAGTTGACTGGCCCTTACCAGAAATACTACTATCTAAAGAAATACGAAGATTAGGGGAAATTCGGTCTGAAGTTCAGGAATTTCAGGATATAGTGGAAATACCTGTAGAGGTAATGATTCACTTTGTTCACAACCTTTAAAATTATTTTTTTTTTGTAAATAATAAAATGTACAACCGTATCCTAGTTAAGCCACACATATGCCGCAAAATATAACAACAAGCTGAAGTAATTTAAGTTATTAAAAAGGACCAGACATGAACATATATTAAACTATAATAACTTTTATCAGTTCAATCTTAAGTTATAGTTGCATCCATTTGTAACTTTACATACATAGTCATTATGATAAAGAATTTATAAAAAGTACCTCAAATTTAGGTTTTGGTCCTCATTTCATGGTTCATTGAACATGAAAATGAAAATGTGTGAAATATCAGGTTAAAGTTTTTAGTCGAGGTAGTTTATGATGAAGTTATAGTTGCCACTATTTGTAACTTTACATACATAGTCATTATGATAAAGAATTTTTAAAAAGTACCTCAAATTTAGGTTTTGGTCCTCATTTCATGATTCATTGAACATAAAAATGAGAATGTGTGAAACAGCTCTTTGTCAAGTTAAAGTTTTTGGTTGAGGTAGTTCATGATGAAGTTATAGTTGCATCCATTGTAACTTTACATACATAGTCATTATGATAGGGAATTTCTAAAAAGTACCTCAAATTTAGGTTTTGGTCCTCAGTTCATGGTTCGTTGAACATGCAAATGAGATTGTGTGGAAACAGCCTTTTGTCAGGTTAAAGATTTTGGTCAGGTTGTTTATTAATCTTTATGCCAAATTAAAGTTTTGACTCCGATTTCATGGTCAACTGAACATAGAAAGTGATAGTGCAAAGTTTAGGTTTAAGTTTTTGGTCAAGTTGGTTTTTGATGAAGTTCAAGTCACATCAACCTGAAACTTAGTACACATGTTCCCTATGATATGATCTTTCTAATTTTAATTCCAAATTAAAGTTTTTACCCCAATTTCGCAGTCCACTGAACATTGGAAAATGATAGTGCGAGTGGGGCATCCGTGTTCTATGGACACATTATTGTTTTTAGTTATGTCATTTCAAAGATTGAAAAAAAAAAAATATTATTTGTGGTCTCCATTTTCTGTTAACTCAGTTTGCTGAAAGAAAATGTTATGCAACTTAAACACTTATTATTACCAAAAAAAAAAACTAGATCAGCTTTAAATAAAGCTGCCATCACTTTCTCTCTTTTCACAATGTTAGATGAAAGCTGGGACTAGTTCAACTATAGGTATTCTTCTTTTATTTAAACTGATATACAACATAATAACAAGGCAAAGACTTGTATAGCTTGTTGTTCTGTGTGAGCCAAGGCTCAGTTTTGAAGGCCGTACATTGACCTAGAATAGTTTGTCTCATTGGCACTCACACAACATCTTCCTATATCTATACAGATGATTTTTTAATGACATTATTTAACATTCTAAAATTCAATTTGTATTACAGGTCACAATTGGGAAAAAGAAAAGAAAGAAGTAAAGAATTTATGAATGGTTGACATGGTTGATGCTAAGGATGTTCCTCTTTTTCTTGAATTTTTTGCCAGATTTTCTGAATCCTCTGGTTGTATCCATGTATTGCCATTAACAAAAATTGCCAACTAACCCCTACTTTTGTTCCATAATTTTATTACATAAAGTTTAATAAGTCATATTTCAAAATCTTATAAAATCCTTGTAATTTTTTTCGTATTTTTTTAAAACAAATAATGTGCCAATGTTAAATGTTAGAAAAATCTAGAGAAAATTATTTCCCAAAGTCTTTTCAACGGCTTACAAATCCAAGCACACAGCCCCTCCTTTTTTCAGCTTTTTTAGTTTAGAATTATATCCTTGTACTATCTTTTCATAACAGTCATTTGAAAAGTTTGTTATTTTCAAATAGAGTAGCGAACATCCTTAAGTTATTTTTGGTGACTCAGTCATCAAGGTCATATGATATGTTTTGCTGTACTAAAATGTGAAATGACATCAATGCTTTACATGCTTTATTTATTTAATTGTCTGTAATATGTGTTATGAATTTTTTTATTTTGTACTTTGATGATTCTGGGTTAAATGAAGGATTAAGGAGGCTCCTGGGTATAATTCAAATTTTTTTTCTTGTATAGGATTTCGCTATATTTTTTTTATAAATGAACTTTATCGTGTACTTAAAAGAAAAATGAAATAAAAAAATAAGGTCACTGTTCATTTAAGCGCACAATCTGCCTCCATAAAAAGCATACATTTTTGTTAATGTCCTTTTTTTCTGTTGAACTAATAATAAAAAATAGAGATAATATAGAAATAAGAAAATAACCTTATTACAAAAATCATTCAAATTTTACAATTATTTAGTTTATGCACAGCTTATTTGAAAACAATAATAAAAAATATAGGTCACCGATGAGTTAAAAAAGATATTTCCAGTCTGAATGCCAAAAAAAATCCATTTTTGCACCAAAGGGAGATAATTTAAGCTTTTTCAATGATAAAAACATTTTTAAAAATCTTCTGGGGCCCAACCGAATCGATTTCTTTGGGATGATTTTTGTACCATATCAGAACTAATAGTGTAATGAATAAAATTTGTAATGAAAAATTTCCGCGCTTCATACAAAATGTACTTTGGTCAACGCTTTTACATCCCTGTAAATTTACAAAGGAAGCATTCAATTCTTAAATAAAGTTACAAAAAGAAGCATTCAATTCTTAAGAGAATACGCAAATTGAGTATCCATTAGATAAAAAAAGAATTTCCTTTACAAACATTTTATCAATTAAGATTGTATTAATTATAAAAATGTATAATTTTGGTAAAACAAATGGTCACTGTTAAGTATTGGTTTTAAAAATGTTTATATGTTGTAATATTTTAATTGCCTTTCTTCCTTTATTGAAGATTGGTTAATATCTGTTTTGATTTGTCAATTATTTATCAATTCAGGATTTTTTTCTGTACTACATTATAATATTAAAACAAAATGTAGCTAATAAATTTTGTAAATCCTTATTATTATGTTTCAGTTTTCTCAATGATTAATTTCTATAAATCACCTTACAGGAGAGAAGGATTACATTTACGTGTCTGCATGTCAGCTAAGCTTGGCCAAATTATACAATGTAGAGTTTTACTTTTGAAAATTGAACAAGTTTAGTAGTATCTAGCTTATTCAAAATGAGCAACTAATTGATCGAATATAAAATCTGCTACTGTGCAAAATATATGTCAATAAGCAAATAAAAGCTTTACAAACAAAATATAAGAATATTATGTCAACTGCAAATCTTTGACTGTGTGACGTTTTGCAAAGACTTTGAAAGCAGTCATCGACATGATTTAATACAATATCGATATAGTTTCAAAAAAACAAGTCCCAATTCCATTCAAACTGGTATTTGTGCCTACACAGACAATGGTTACACCAACAACAAAGATTCTCTATTATAAGCTGCGTGTGTGTACACTGTACATACATGTTTGGTGCACCTGTAAGTCGCTAAAATTAAGCTAGCATGTCTTCAGTTTATTTAAAAACATAAAACTTCAGGGGTTTGTACTGTCAAAGTTTATTTGTTCTGTCTAACAGTTGTTCAATCACAGAGTTTGTTATAGACAAAGTCATAATGTTGGTTCCTGTTTATAAAAAAAAATATTCTATATCATTGAGATTGTCAGAAGCATTTCCTTTAATATTTATTCCAATGGAAACAATATTCTAGGATACTTTTTGCTTTTGGAAATAAATTATGAAGGAAATTCTATACCATGGCAGCACTAAGAACACAACAATCTGTCTGTTCATGCTTAGCTGGTTTTGTTAAATTTTTCAAATAAACACTATGCATACACTAGGTTGGTCATCTGATGCTGTCACGGCATGCATGGAGTAAGTCAACTACAGTGATTCTGAAAGTTCAGACCTTAAAAATGCTTTGTAAAAATGCAGTAGTTTGCTCTATATTACTCAACCAAATGACCAGCAATCATGGCAGTGTTTTACAAATTTTATAAACAGCACATGTAGATGTCCAGTAAAGAATTGTCTAGTCCACTCCAGGTTTATTTAAAGGGTTTATGGACCAAATGTTCACAAAAGCTGAATTTGACTTAGGGGCCTCTGCAACTAAATGCTTTACATGGTGGGTCAACTAAGATTGTGCATGCACAGGCTTAGTTGACTAAGGTTGTGCATGCACAGGGTTAGTTGACTAAGGTTGTGCATGCACAGGGTTAGTTGACTAAGGTTGTGCATGCACAGGGTTAGTTGACTAAGGTTGTGCATGCACAGGGTTAGTTGACTAAGGTTGTGCATGCACAGGGTTAGTTGACTAGGGTTGTGCATGCACAGGGTTAGTTGACTAAGGTTGTGCATGCACAGGGTTAGTTAACTAAGTTGTGCATGCACATGGGTTATAAACCTTACAAACACACACCTTCAAAACTATGATCAATTGCAAGATTAGTTTATAATGCAGAGATATTTTGGTAAAGTATAATTTAAATTTGAAAAAAATATAGGGTGACGTAGAATTTTTTTTAGGAAAAACAAATTGACATTCCATTTTCAAAAGTAGTTTCCAGTATTAAATAAATCCTTGTTTACAGTGTTCACTACAAATTTTTTCAAGATAATAAAAAAAAAAAAATTTAAGGAAATTCCAATAGCGAAAAAAAAATTAAGCATTTATTTTAAATTAAAAAAAATCCTTCAATTACTCCTTTGCTGAAAGTAATATTTGTTTTTATCCCAGTCATATGTTTCTATTTTAAAAAAGGGGGGATTCTACCCCCCACCCCCGTTATCCAGTGGCCGATCCGGGGTAGGGGCTCCGCTGGTTGGACCAGATTTAAAATATCAATGTATTTGACTTATTTGAACCCCCGCCCCTTTCTTTTGAGTTGGGAACCCCAGCTGGATCAGCCCCTCTTCCGCAAAAGAGGGAGTTACGAAATATTAAATCTGTATCTTTGTATGCTGAGCGTGCCTGGAAGTCGGGTTTCTATAGCAGACACACTTATCTCTTTGTAGGTCCGAATATGAATGTTAATTCATTCTCGAGAAGAGAGGGGCTTTTTTCCCCATAAAACAGTAAGATAGAAAATATTGTTATGATTACCTTTATTAAACTGATACAGGTAAGTACTTTGGGTTATAATATTGCCTTTATCTTTTAAATTAGTCTCATCTACCAAATCCAACGCCTGCTAAGAAATGTCGTCCGTCTCATACCCTTCCATATTGACAACTGCATACAAGGAGCATGACGTATTTTTGTTTTTAATATGAATACACGATACGGTCAACCTTGACCTGCTGATCCATATCAACCCAAGGATTTATTGGGAATATGAAAAATAACCTTGACATTGGTAAAACATACTCACTTGTCAAGTGTGAACGAAGATAACCAAAAAGGTTACTAGTGGGTTTTCATGTAATAACAAAAAAATCTTATAAATAATGGTTTGATATTGTCAATAAAATATATGCTATCGGTTTTTTTTTTCATTTCATAATTAATGTTAACAATATAGAGTTTAGAATGGGGTGTAAGTTAGTTATACACCTCGGGATACGGCATGTCCGGATAAGAAACCCCTACGGCCTCCGGCCGACGGGGTTTCTTATCCAGACATACCTTTCCCTCGATGTATAACTATTACTGAAATACGAATTGATGTGAACCAATTAACGTGAAATTAGTAGCCTGGTACGATTTGCACAGTGCTTTAGCCATGTTAGTCGTATTCATGTCCGAGGGTTTTCGAACTCAAATTGTCCACACTGCTTTGAATATCATGCCTATTAATTCTTCTCTGAAAATTCAATTCCACTCAACATGTTCAAGTAACCGTGAATTTTATTTCATAATGATACAATTGAAACTAGTGCCACTCATTCAGTATGCTTGTTTACTATAATAGTTGAAAACATAAAAAGATAGGCGAAAGATACCAAAGGGACAATCAAACTCACAATTCGAAAATAAACTAACAACGCATGCGCACAGGAATGAGTAAATCCAACATTATGTTTTATCTGCAGGTTTCATGTAACTGTTTTATTTCGATTTAAGGATGTACTTAGGTGAGGTTAGATGAAAATTTATAAATTAAGAAGTTGAAATTGATACTTTAATCTGGTAGAGCATCAATTAAAGATACAAAAAAACTTAAAATATTGATAGGTCATGAACCTTCTTTTCGAGATATTTGAGATTTAAAATATGGCGGGAAAAGACTGACTCGGACTTTTACCTTATATTTGCATTGGTATTATTGGGGCTCAAAACAGAAAAAAGAAAATTAAGAATCTTCTAAAATGTTGGTAAATGACCTTTCATGAGGTATTTAATCTGATATGAAAATATAAATGGGTGTTATGCGGTAAAATATTTTACATTGTGTTGAATGGAAAAACACCAAGGAGTCCGAACATTTGAACCAAATTCCAAAACCTCACCTAAGTACATCCTTAAGTAGTTTTTTCAAAATATTTAATTTTACATAAATATATCTGTAACGCGTCCTATAAATCGATGTTTTTGGCGCTACACAAAGTTGCAACTTGGATATTTACGAAACGCATTGATGATATTATAATAATCTAGCCGTTTACGCATTATGTCGGAGCATACCTTTGTACTTTATATTTGAGCATCTTGCAGATAATGCATGTGTGTGATACTTAAGCGCAAATGTACAAATATCTGCTGTTGTCCATTCATTAAGCTGGTATTGTTGACTTTGTGAATTATAATCTAATAGCTGTTAATTCATTCATATATGTTTAGACATTCTATGGCTTATTCCTTGTTGCTCTCATACTGTTGATGCATTGAGTCCATTTTCTATTTTTTCTCTGTCCTTAATTCAGTTATTATGTCTTTCCAGTTTGGATATTAAAAAGTAATTATAAGGGTTTATTTAGTGGTATATATTTAGTTGGTGTCTTCATAGTTGTTACAATTATACCGAATTGTTAGTTCAATGTTCTGCTCTGTCGTGGTCGCTTTCTGTTGGTATATAAGTAAAGGTAACAGTATTATACCGATGTTCGAAATACATAAATCGATTGAAAAAACAAAACCAAAAAGGGGTTACAAACTGCAACTGAGGGAAACACATCAAATATAATAGGAAAACTACGACACAACAGAAACACAACATTAAAATGTAACACACACAGAAACGAACTATAGTATAACAACGGCCATGTTCCTGACTTGGTACAGGACATCTCGCTTTTATGGCAATGTTAAATATAACATCAAAATGACAACATTACATGATAGGACTATAATACAAATAAATGAGAGAACATGTAGGACAGAGACACACTCAAATAATAGCTTACAAAAGGTGCCAGGTTTGAATTTTGATAAGCCAGACGAGCGTTTTGTCCTTTAGTCTTTAGTGGTGGTATACTTTGGGAGTAATTGTTCATGATCTGACCTGGCCCTACCAAGTGAGCTTTGCTCGCCACTTGGCGTCCGTCGTCCGTGTTCGTCTTAGTTAATTTTTGTAAAAACCTTCACTTAGATTACTAGGCCAAATGTTCCGAATTTTTTGTCTTAAATGAATTCGTCTGGCAATTATGGTTAAATTTGGCAACATTTTTATCAAATGTGTAACCAGTTTAAAAGGAGTGTTGGATAATCATTATTGCCAGCCTATAGCTAGATAGCCATCATTGATATTAACATTAAAACATGTACATGACATTTAGTTTACTTATGTGAACAAATTTCATGTACAGGTAATTAAACATGGGATAGTGTTCTCGAAAGTATCCCAAGATATGTTCTAAGTCATAGATAAGACCAATTTTAGGATATAATAAGGCTCATCTTATGACACTCTTAAGTTGTGTCTCGCAGCTATCTCAGACTCGTATTTTTTTTTTTCGAATTTCGAAGTAAATCATACTAATATCTTTAATGTCCTAATGACCCTTAATCTATAATTATCAAACTGAAATCTCACAAACTAAGCTTGATATTAAACAAAATAAGCATTCCTAACCATAGTTATGGTCCAGCTCTAGGCCATAACTACAAATTATATAGAAATAGTTTATTTCTTCAATTTCCTACTTTAAAATTACCAAATAACGTTTCAATATATATTTTTTTTTTTTTTATTTAGGAGTTGAAAATTCGGTGATATTTTAGGCGTTTTATTAGGTTTTATGCTACCATTCGTTGAAGGTGTTGTCATCAATTTTTGCTTTAAGGGAGTATTTATAGAAAATTGTGAATCTGGCGCAGGTTCGAATTCAATTCCATAATCATTTGCTCTTGGTTGTTTTCTTCCTGATTTTTTGTCAATTTTTTTCTTGCTATTTTTTGAAAGGGCCCTTAAACTAACGACGTTATCTTTTTTTGTTGGTTGTAACCCTATACTCATTTTTGCAGCCAAAATATGAAAACAAGTAGATGAGGATTCACATTGACATGTTTCTTTTGGAAAAAGAGTTACACAGTATTTTCCTTTCCTGCCATTTACAATAAACGCACCTTGTTGTGGAACCAAAGTAATTAAATTATTGTCAACAATAAATAGTGCCAAACTTTGTTGACTGCTATCAGTCGGGTATTCTATGACAGATTGTTGATTAGCTATTACCTCATTATTTTCTAATTTGACCTGATTAGTACTAGTGTTCTCGTCAGAGTTTGTTTTATGATTTCCTGTGAATTTAAATTGCCTAAAGGATCAGTGTCAGATTGGAAAGAATTAGACTGAAAAAGTGGCTTGTCGTTTTTTAAATATTCAATTACTTCATCAGGACTTACAATTCTTTTTGGAAAAATAACATCTGATGGTGAAATAAATGCTCTACTAAACTCTTTTTTTCAAATGATAATTTCCTAAACCAGAACGTCCACGTAAAATTTCATAATTCTCAAAATTTTGTATGTAATAAAAACCCAAAGCCAGTAAATCTACTGGTAGCTCTTTCCAATCATTTTCTCTTTTTAAAACGGCATTCATACTTTCGGAAAGATTGTTTGTTATTCCAGAATAGGGATCAAACATGCCGGGATATTTTTCAATTAACCATTTACCAGAGTGATTTTGAATTGCCGGAGATATATGTTTATTGAAATGTTCTAAAACTACGGGAGTCCATTTTGATGTTAATTTCAATTTTGTTTCCAAAAATTCTTCTTCATTATCAGAATGCAACATCTGATTCAAATGATCTATATAAATTTTAATATTATCACTATCAACTTTGCCTTTTAACCAGAATTTAAAATCTTCTTTTATATGATTCCAACAAAACATAATCGGACAATTTGGAAAAGTATCTCGAATAGCTCTTTTTAAACCTGGTTCTTGGTCAATGACAAAAGGAATTTGTTTTTTATCTATTCTAGGAATTTTATCTTTCAAAAATTTAAACAAAACTTCATGCCATTTAGCGTGTTTACGTTCATGGATCAAAAATGCCAAAGGAACAAGTGGCGTTTCATCAAATATGACATGTTTGAAAACTATCGGTGATACATAACAATCGCCAAGTTTAAAAGTTGTGTCATAAACTAAGTAAACGGGGTCTTCAGTTTTAAGCTCAATTATATCTTTGAATGCGTTTATGATTTCGGGGAGTGCGACAACAGCGTAAAGATCTGGATATACTAAAACTTCAGAAACAAACCCATCTAACTGATATGCCAAAAGTACTAAATTATATATGTCATCTTTTGATAAGGCCTTTTCTTGTCTCTCTTTACTTAAAATATTTTTTACCTGTTTTGTATTTCGGGGCTTTGCTACGGCTTGGTGTGACCCGTCTACATCGTTTGTACAAATCATTTTTTTATAAACCTTATGTGGATTACCCTCTTTCTCTTTAATGGTACCAATAACTGAAGGCATAGTACGAACAAATTCAGTATCATGTTTACTATTTCCATGCGGCATTGGTTGATATAAATCTTCGTTGCCTATATAATGAATGAGAACCAAATTAGGATTACTGTCTAACCAATAAGCTATACGTTTAAAATCTGATGTAGAACGAGGTCGCTTTCGACCACTTTTTGTTTCAAAACCAGGCAATCTTAGTTTAAAGTAACTTTTGTTTAATTTTACACCTTCAATTTCAAAAACATATTTACCTTCATTAATCCAAGTGTACTGATCGCATTTCCAGTCATTGGGATGTTTAGACTGAATGAGGTATATATCACCGCCATTAGGCTTTACAGGAGGAAGACAAGCAATTTTTTCTTTAATGTGATTTTGAAGTATATTTATGACCTTTTCATTTTCAAACATTACTTTAACACCAGTCAAATAAGGTAAAATACCACCCCCACGTTGTGGTGAAGAGGGAGGTGAAATAGATCGAACACTATAAATAGGGACTGATGGACTATACTGAACACTAGAAAGAGAGACTGATGGACTAATTAATTTTATTACATATCATTTATTATCTACTTTTTTTATATAAATTCTTGCATTAGTTCAGTCCCATTCATGTATCTTTACGTAAATTTTAGTTTGAAGTTGAATTTTTTAATTATGCTTTTACACACAAGATAGGCTTCCGAGCAACATTTTTTCTATTGTTAGGTATGTATTTATATATTGCTAAATCATTTTCTCATTGTTCGCGATTTTGACCGGGATTATTATATTTTTCTGAATTCAAATTAAAAGTTGAAAATTTCACTTCCATATTTGTATACAATGATGAGTTCCGGTCAACTTTTTGCCCTTTTATAGTAATGCCATTATTATTTTCTATATATCATATTATTTGTCTTTGAATTGTCTTCAAGAGACAATTTACAGACTTTGACCAGGTTTTTCATATTTTTGTGAATTTTAAGTCATAGTTGAAAATTTCACTTCAATATTTGTGTACAAGGGGTCCTTCCGGTCAACTTTTTTACTTTTTATAGTAATATATTTATTTAGTTCTTTATATCATATTATTTGTCATTAAATTGTCTTTAAGAGACAATTTACAGACTTTGACCGGGTTTTTCACATTTTTGTGAATTTTAATACAAAGTTGAAAAATTCACTTAAATATTTTAGTACAAGGGGGCCTTCCGGTCAATTTTTTGCACTTTTATAGTAATATATTTATTTTGTTCTTTATATCATATTATTTGTCATTGAATTTTCTTTAAGAGACAATTTAGAGACTTTGACCGGGTTATAAGCTTTTTTGTGTATTTAAGTTTTAATGTACAAAAATGTGTTGCCAGATTCACACAAAGAAAGTCTTCCGGTCAACTTTTCGATAAAAGAACATATTGAAATATATATTTTTTTAATTTTATCTTATAGACCATTATGTAACCTTTCAAAATCAGTTTTATTTATTAATCTAGCTTTAGTGGTTCCAAAGATATCAGTTATAATACACCAATTTTTCTCTTCCGCGTTTTCCATTTCCGCGTTTTAGACCCTCCCCCATTTACCTAGCTAAAATAATAATACAATATACAACTTAATATAAGCAAGTCTAAATTGAAAACTACATTCAAACCTATGATTGCGTTGGATAAAAAGCAGCAACTTTAAAACGTGTGCTGCACGTAAAACAAATTTCGTTGAATATAGAATATATATATACATGTTCTATATATAATAATAAAGAATAACATTATGAATATTAATTCAAATATTGAAGAAGGATAGCTAATTAAGGTACTAGTTTGTGCCCTATTAGCTTGACACAAATTAAATTGTTGACCTTGTTGACCATATTGACCATTGTCCAAAGTTTGTGACATGTTTTGTCAATCTTTATCAAACAAATATTAAGTAATATTTAATCTGCCACCCGTAGAGTTTTGAACCCAAAACAAAATTGCTGTTTCCCTCGCTTACAATACACCTTTCCACTCCTCTGTCAATCATCAGTTAATTGACCTTTACAACATGTGTAAACATTTGATAGCAGCACATGTTGTCGGACATAAGAGGACGACCATTTGATATTCTGGGGGAGGAGGGGGGGGGGGGGGGGGGGGGGTAGGAGGATTTGGAAAATAAATAATTCAGCCTTGAATATCACAAAAATAAATGATTTGTTCTGTGGTAGATTGAAAATAAATTACCTGACTTGCAATTTATTGAAAATAAATAACACAACAGGTCTAACGGAAAGTATGAGATGGCACCAGGTTCTTCATAAATTCATCTCTTTTCCAAAAACAAATTGGGAAACACTTCCCAAATCTTTTAATAATAAAATAAAAAACACTATTTAATTATACTTGAAATGTCTGAAAATTAGTTTCGTTTAAGTTGAGGGATATTTCTCAGGAACACTTACCTCACTTTTATTACAGGTCCGTTACTACATTTAGGCGAATACCTTATGTAGGAAATTTCAAAACCAACCTCTTCTCGCCATATCAAATTGTGTTCACGGCGAGTGTCTTACATGAAGCAATTTATGTTCTCCCTCAGACGTAGGCCCGGATTTTTCGGGATCAATGTTTCTTATTTATTTGTCTTTAGTCCATTGATTTTCCTTCTGTATTTTGTTAGCGTTGCATTCCTTTTGTAATTTAGTAATTTTGTAAATAACTTGATCATGAGTTAAAAAAAAAAGCTGAAGCCACTGACTTAAATACTAGTATGTGAATTACATTTTTGCTTTATCATGCATATTGGTCTTTTGATGTTGTCCCTAAAAACTAAAATCTTACACTGAATCTATACATTTTGCTTCGAGACCAAAATATTGTCAAACAATAATTATTAAAACAGAACTTGCATTTTCAGATTAAGAAATTTAAGGGTCTGGGGAACAACCAGCCAGAACGCACGATTTTTCATCATTTGTTTTATAGCTTCTTGGTCCTTCAGTGGCTCAAAAACCTTTCAAATAAATGTTCGGCAAAACATGTTTGAAAATACTTTCAAAAAGGGATAAATACAACCAAACGTTACTACTGTGTATGTATGCAGTTGGGAATATAAAAGTTTCATTTCTGCAGAGGATGATGATTAATTCTGATGAAATGGTACATAATGCATGACTTGATTATACATGAATCATTGATAATAAACTATTAATTTGAAAATTGTATGTTTTCGAATATTATGAATATAGTGAAAATAAATAATTAGTCCCTAGTAATTTCCAAAACACAAGGACAATATGGCCTTGAAAAACTGACCAATCGACTCAATAAACTACAATGCATTGTGGGCTACTACGAGTAAACTACTAGTACGTAAAACACGTGGAATTGGTGTAACACAACTAATTCAGGCCCGGCCAGAAAGTAGTACATATTTAACACAAAATAGTTCCTACGCATGGACATAACTTTCAAAATATTTAGAATATTTTATTAATTTTGGTATCAAATGAAAGCTGCATGACTGGTGATCATTGTAGAACAATTTTTGACTGATAAATTTGAATAATAAAAAAATGGCATGAAATTTAAAAAGGAGGGTACATTTTGCCTTTTTGTCAGATCGGAAGTACCTGTTTTGGTACATCCGAAGTTCTGGGAACCAGTTCTTTCTTATATGCAATGTAAGGTATGTTGATTTTTTCAGTACAGGACACCAGAAGGTGTTGCTTTGACATGCAATGATTGCCACTTTATTTGAACTTAAAATAAAAGAGGTGTGCCTGCTTGAAAAGGAGGAATTTAACATAGAAAGCAATGGGACCATGAATTAGTGGTGTACTTCCAATTAGTGGGAAAACAGTCAACTAATATATTGTCTGGGACTCTCATTAACAAAGTTTTTAATCTGCAGATATATAGATATATTTAATGTAAAATATATAACGTAATCTTCAATTTGCATCCTCAGATTAAAAAAATATTGTTTATTGGCTTCACAATTCGACTTTCTTTTTCGCCTCGCAAAAGTAGTTGATTCGGTTTTGTGCAGTGTTATGAATTGAACCTGCATTAATTTCACGACATGACACAGTGAAATGTCCAATGAAGTGACCACTATCCATTAAGAAAATCATTTCAGCTCTTTTAAACATGTATAATGTCATTCCAAAATCATTCCTGCCTAGAAAAACACGAAAACTTTCATTGAAACACTTCTTTCTGTACTGAATGTGTATTGTTTTTTATCAGGACCTGCACTTATAGTAAGAACATCATAGTATTCAGTATGCTAAAAATAAGTGTTATGAAAGCGGCAGGGGCGGATCCAGCCATTTTAAAAAGGGGGGTCCTAACCCTGGACAAAAGGGGAGGGGGTTCCAACTACATGTCCTTATCCAAATGTACTGATCGTCCAAAAAAAGGGGGTCCATCCCCCGGAATCCCCGCCCCTCCCTTTGTATCTGCCACTGAGCGGGTACGGTATATAGCTCAATACATTTTTTTATAGATTCATCCATCGGTAATATCCGTTTGTTGCTAATTTTATCACAAAATATACCTCAGAGGTTTCTTACCGTCCTTTTGACATATGTAAAATATCTCCAATATTAAAAGTCTCTGGATCATAGTGGGTGCCATATTGCCTATTATTTTGTTTTCTTTTAAAACGTGCTTTGTATATAGAAATATAGAAGATGAGACATGAGTGCCAAATGAGACATCTTTCAAACAAAGACATAATTTAGTAAAGTAAGCAGTCATAGGTTCAATGCTGAAAAGTTAGCTATTAATGACCCAAAAATTACTTGTGTAAAACAATCCAAACAAAAAACGACACAATTAAATATATAAAAGGAGAAGAAATCTATCCCATAAAAAATTAATATTGTATAGGAGCCTGTATTTCAGTGGTTGTCGTTTGTTTATGTGTTACATTTTTGTTTTTCGTTAAAAAAAAATTATATATAATTAAGGCCGTTAGTTTTCTCGTTTGACATGTTTTGCATTGTCATATAGGGGCCTTTTATAGCAGACTATGCTATATGGGCTTTGCTCATTGTTGCTCATTGTTGAAGGCCGTACGGTGGTCTATAAATGTTAATTTCTGTGTCATTTTGGACTCTTGTATACAGCTGTCTCATTGGCAATCATACCACATCTTCTTTTTTTATTATAGATCCAACGCTGCAATTTTCACAAAACATATCAAATGTTCCACCTTGTCGCACATACATTTGGATAAAATTATTACAGCTTATTTCCTAATGCATGTAGAGCACAACTTTGGTTAGCTTGCTTGCTTTATTTGTATATTGTACAAAATATAAAATATACAAGTTACTGGCCTTTGTTAGTCTTGTATTATTTTAATTTTAGTTTCGTGTGTACAATTTGGATATTAGTATGGCGTTCATTATCACCGAACTAGTATATATTTGTTTAGGGACCAGCTGAAGGACGCCTCCGGGTGCGGGAATTTCTCGCTACATTGAAGACTTGTTGGTGACCTTCTGCTGTTGTTTTTTTATTTGGTCGGGTTGTTGTCTCTGACACATTCCCCATTTCCATTCTCAATTTTATTTTATAAGTTAAACTATGCCTAGTATATATATATTGTTTAAAGATGTCAATCTTATTTTCAAAGCTTGTATATAAACAACTATACAAACAAAGCAAGCAAGCCAACCAAAGTTTTACTTTGCAGGTAAAAGAAATCAGCTGTAATGATTTTATTCAGTTTGTCAAATGTCCGAGCCCGTTAAAAAACGAACAAACTGAAACTACACTTGCTGACTTCACTACCTTCAAAAACAAAGGGAACAGTTTGGAAGTCCCATATACTGAAATGTGACCAAAATAAATACTTATAGATTTTGTTAACACTGCCATGTATGTAAATATTTCTTCGCCTTTTTAACGAACACAAAATTCAAGGATCCCACATTTGCCTTTAATTATCAATACGAACATAATCATTGCTGTACTCGTGAATATCAGCACCGGCGTTTATCGACGGATTACTTAGTAAGTTTGTCTCATGGGTAAATGTGCATTTTGCTGTTGTTTCGTTGCTGTCAGGTGGACAAATACATGAATTCTCTGTGCCATCATCAAATGTTTTAATGGCTATATATCGGGTAATTGAAACCCTTTTGTCTTCGCATAGAAACAACTCTTCGTTAATCTGAGCATGGACATAATACTTTATATTACGAACTATAAATGAGGATATACAAAATGAAAAACTAAGCGAAATTGTGAATCCCACATTGCACGAAAAAATGTGTTGTATTTCAGTAAATAACACGTGTTCTTGGATGATTGTAAACACGTAGTAGTCCATCATGCATTGTGACTCATTTAGTGGATTGATCAAAAACCTAGGTAAAAATAAATTACGTCACATGTTAATAAACAATTACATGTGCGAGAACATAAGTATGCTAATTTATGCATTTCCATATAAGGTAGTGGGTCCGACCTGTTTAATGAAAATAAAAAATCTGAGTTCAATAGTGCAGAAAATAGATAACCTGTCCTCCTAGTTTACAAAAATAATTAACCGATCCAAAGCAAATTATCCTACCCCCCCCCCCTAACCGCCCTCCCCCCAGCGAGAATATCAAATGGCTGTCCCCTAACCTCGGTCAAGCATGAAAGTTTGACTTTTAAAATATATATATAGATAGCAGGTAGATACACAATAATTGCATATAAAATATTTTCCACATTACATTTATCATATTAATTAATGAACTGTATACTAAATAAAAACTGCATTTTTATATTACAATATGTGTCAAGCTCGGGGAGCCACTTAAATTTATACTACATAATAATTTAGAAGCCGTTGGAATAAGTCATTGTTTCATGGTAAATGATATATAAAAAGGCAAAGAAATTCAGAATAAAAAAGTATTTGAAAGTAATCAGATGACAGTATTATAGAAATAGATGCGAAGACATAATGTCTTGCTTTTTAGTTTTACGAATGCTTAGTCATGCCCACTGTTTTAAATAGTGATTTGTGAACTCACTAACAAATTGACTTATTTTTTTCGCAGACAGTCACCATTACACATTAACACTGACAGCTGCAATTGTAGGTGAGGAACCCTTTCTTTATATAAAGATATACCTCTTCAGAGTTAACGTTATGTTTGCTGGAAAATTTACACGCATTTATGACGTCATTTACTGAATAGAGGGCTCGGGGGAACGCCTGTATCACTGCACTATTAAAGATCATCAAGTGTCTTTGTGATCGTCAAGATTAACTAGAAAAAAATGTGTGTTCTAAAAGCTTTTCAATAACATTTCTCTAATGACAGAAGTGCTGATTATCAATTATAAAAATTCAATTCATTAAACTGATTCGTGTAATAAGCTCTCTTATACCCATGTCGTAGCGAAGGGGCCTGATTAAGTTTTGTCCGTCTGTCTGTACGTACGTACGTCCAAAAAGTGGTTTCTGTTTTCAAACTTATACACAATGCTGACTACAATAAAACTCTAATCACGTTTGAATTTTGGTGGCGTCACTTTTACCGTTTTAGAATTATGTCCCTTAACAAATTGAAAAATTGCTGAATTTTTCGTTTCCGAGTTTTGGTTAAAGTTTTGGTCAAGGTAGTTTTTGATGAAGTTGAAGTCCAATCCAATTGAAAATTAGTACACATATGATCTTTCTAATTTTAATACCAAATTTAAGAAATTGGTCCCCATTTCACTGTCAACTGAACATGTAAAATGATAGTGCGAGTGGGGCATCCGTGTACTTTGGACACATTCTTGTTGTTAATACCTTTCATAAGCATATTAATGAATGACAAACGTACTACAAACATGATAGCTTGATCTTCTATTTTCTTGTGTCAATTAAACAATGAATTACCGATCATCTTTTCTACAAATTAACTATCACAATAGCAATTATTGTTTTTGTACGTGTTCATTAACCAAATACTAACAAAATAAAAAGAAAACAATATAATGTATCATCTGTTCCTGTGGAGTTGGTATTTTTTTTTATACGATTGTCCATTAATTTGTCAACAACAATTTTGAACTTTTTTTGTGCTTTTTCGTGCTTATTAGTCTATTTTTTTCTGTGGTTTGTTTTTTGCACTTTCGTCTGTCTTATTCCTTTTTTTTTAGCCATAACAATGTCAATTTTATTTCGACTTTTGGATTTGAAAGTCGCTCTCGTACTTTCGCCTATCTTTAAATTGTAATTTAAACAATTATATATATATATATATAAAAGGAAGATGTGGTATGATTGCCAATGATGATGATGGAAGTGTTTAACATCCCTCTCATGTTCAGGGCTGTGCCAATAAGACAACTCCCCAAAAGAGACCAAAATGACACAGAAATTAACAACTATTATAATAGACATAATAGGCAACCGTATAAAATAAAACATGTGATAAAGTTTAAGACAAAATCAATAAATTACCAAAGGAATATAACACTCACAGAATACAGAAGGGCATTCCATGAAAAGAAAACAAATCTGGGAACAGATAAAACACAAAACGACAAACAATAATTATTATAGACAAATAACACTAAAAACTACAAATAAATAAAAACAGGGATCCTTGAAAAACAGGGTCTCTGCAATGTAATATAAAAAAAAAAACATTTGCAATATTTGGCAAGCTTTTAGGAATGTTGGTCGTCAATGTTTTTATGTAATTTACGGTGTTGCCGTCTCAAACATCAGAATGTATGCTATATGTCTTGCATTCTGCGACTTTCTTCAATTGCGATTTCAAACAGAATAACTGAAATAAGCTCTCTAACCTAAACCTGGTCGGTGGCCTTTCAACTTAACAATAGACAAATTAGTCCAATGTATGCTTGGTAAGGCTAAGTGTTTAAGATTGAATAAATAACCCTGTCTCTAATTGTCATTTTGCTTCAGTCATAACTTTGACGGACAATTAATCCTCTATCTTTGCGCCAATTGCAGTCTTAAGAAAATCATAGGAACACCCTTAATTAAAAGACGGAAACATGACATTTTTTAAGGGAAACGTATAAGTTTTAATAACATGTTATGACAAAAATTCCGATTGTTGACATTTTTACAGGTCAAAATAACTGTTGTTTTTTAACAGGTGAATGAAAATGTAAATGTGCACCCTATGGGTACAATAACAATCTTAAACGATATTTGGCAACAGGAATGCCAAATTAGTCCTACATATGATCCTTTGAAATATTTCTATTTTATTTTGCTATTAACGCGTATCTGTGGAAAAGGATTAATATAAGTTGCAAAACTTGTTTCCCAATCCACTATAAATAAATATGTTTAAACTAACGCGTATCTGTCTACACGTGATCCTGCGTTTTCCTTGAAATTTTTAGCTCTGACCTTTGACCCACATTAATAAACATTTTGATTGCATTAACAGAGAAAGTAATTCATTTGCTAATCTCACTGACAATGACAAAGATATATATATACTTAACCCATCAACACCAACACAAGTGAATAAACTAGGATCCTTTATAAAAAAAGTCAATGGAACTGAGGACAGGGGACCCTTTAATATTTACCTGAATTTGTGTATATATATTGAGTTACTTTGTTATTGCCTTTATTTGTTTTTGTTGTTGTTATATTATGCCACAAACTGTAAAGTTTATATGGCAATAAAATTTTGAATTTGAATTTGCAATTTGAATAAAAATTGTGACCACTACAGAAATCGACGACATCAGTATTTCGATGAGGCTTGTTAATTTCAACTTCGTTCTTTATTTCACCTTTTTAACTTTTTTGAATTCGAGCGTCACTAATGAGTTCCAGCTTGTAGACGAAACGCGCGTCTGGCGTAAATACAAAATTTAATCCTGGTATCCATGATGAGTTTATTTGATTAGATGAAATACGAGAAAATTGTATTAAAATCTATTTATTTACACGCTTATTAAACTTGTTTCAATATATGGCAATCGTCTTAAGATACACCCTTAAAATCAACATGTAATTCAGCTAAAATAATGAATTTGAAAACTGTATTTAAACCGGAAATTCTTAAATATGGGATTCCATTCAGTGCTTTTCAAATAGAATTACACCCATTGAGATTTCTAGGTCACTAGTTCGAAATAAAAACAAATTTCCCACGAATTTTTAATTGACTGTAGGATTAAAATTATTAAGTAACTCTTTAACTGGCTAAACCGAATCCTGTATAAACCGAAAACCTGTATAAACTAAACATGTTCTTAAGCACCATCATATCAATTGATTGCGTTGTGAATCTGATAAAACCGAACTTTATCCAATACTGAACAAAATGTTTAATCCCGAACAGTTTCGGTTTAAAAAGGTTTCACTGTAATATGACCTTTCCACACGTAGTGAACTTACTGTTGATGTTACAGATCAAGTGAAAACAGACATAAAATAATATGTTTAGAATTTATCTAGATGTACCAAAATGTGCGATAACTTCTTGCAAGGATTTTTAGAGATGGAAGACATTCTTCCTCAAATGCTGAACATTATTTATATGACTTTTTTGTGTGGAACTTTTCTAACCCAACATGTGTATCAGCGCAACCAGCTATTTTAAGAGCTCGAGATCTAAACGGAAACAGATATATCCTTCTGCTCTACATGATCTAGGCAGATTAAAAACAATCACTGTTATAAAAGTATAAGTCATCAAATTGGACCGTTGAACAAAATTGAGATGAATTCCTACGGAGCCTGAGAATAGTATTGAAGAGAGTTGGATGTAGAGAGTGTGATTTTAAAGAAAAGTAAAAAAAAACCTAAAACTTTCCATCATCATTTTTTAATCAAAATGGCAAGCAACGTAGTTGTCCAGCGAACTGTGAACAAAAGAGGGGAAACATAATTCCGAACCAAAAATTGGGCGGATTAAATCCATGGTCTACGAGCAGTTCATCTACTTGGATCTTTACGACAATAAATTCGGGTTGGCCCGAATAAATGGGATATGTTTGGGATTAGATTGATTAGATTTCCTCTTATCAATCCGGAATGATCTGGATTCACTCAAGACGATCTTCCCGGCAGAGAAAACTGCTGAGGTTAGTAGTTAACTTGTTTAACTTTTAAACTTTTTCTGTTAAATTGAAACTCTACTGTCCCTTCTAATCTAAAAGGAACATTTCGCTTTTTCACTTTCTATGTGTTATGACTATTTTTTCCTAGGGTTTTGTTTGTAAAATGTATACTGACTGACTTTAAAAACGCTACATTTATTTTGTAGATTTTGTTTACCAAATCATGTTTGATCTTCATACATGTACAACTACATTTTTTTACTAGTCATGCTTATCATACTGCTTTCTTAATCGAAAAAAACCTTCTGACTTACCTTATCGTATTGAACATACCGGATTATTGAGATCGCACGAATTTCAGAAAGCGAAATTACGAACCAATTAAAGACTTTTTTTCTTTTTTTTCTTTGTGAAACAGTTCTTTCAATCCTTGGCCACTCTTCAATCAGCTAAACATGTTGCATCTCTATATTGCCAATTAAGACATAGGAATAAAAAAAAACTGAATCAACCCATTAGAATACTGCAAACAGGAAAACGTGAACATGCTGCAACCAGACAATTTGACGTCAGAAGCTCGTCTTTCTGTCCTTCCAACAATGATACCAGAAGATTGGATTTATTGAAGACCATCAATGACAAGATCAACATGTGAAAATGCAACGTCAATAGAATTCGATTACGCAACGTCATTTGCGAGACAGATCAATTCAACCTTCGAACTGGCGTTTTTTGTTAAAAAATTTAAGTAATGAAAGAACGTCAATCTGTTCATAAGTTTGTTTATAAAAAAATGCGTTTTTGAAAATGGGAATAAAAAAAATATAATCTAGACTAAGTGTTGCGTTTCTTAAGTCGGTCAGTATATTATGTTTATGTTTATATCATTTGTCTTGAACTTATTGTTCAGAGTGTATATGATAATAAATAAATATAGAGTTTATACTATCTTGTGATTGGTTAAAATTATGTTTTATTTTCAATGTTGTCAATTTTTTGGGCGACACGCCCACTCAGACGTTGTGTATTTATACGCCAACATGTGTGTACATTCTTATTGTTAATATAAATAATATAAAAAGTCCTTTGAGCCTCATTTTTGATAGAAATTTATTTATAATGAATGGCAATATTTTACATAATCCGCTTCGCGGATTATTCAATGTGAAGAGTCAAAAATTAGTATTATGGTTCAATAAATTCAAAATAGATAATAGCCACTCATAAAATAAATATTTGAATTGAATTTATTTATATATATTTTTTTTTTAATTAGGAGTCTTCAACTAAGATACCTCATCAGGAAGCTACCAATAGGACAATCGCTTATCAACCGACACCATTGACGTATCATCATCCAGCACCACCTCGGCTTCAAGCAACTGCTTATAAACAAGTAGCAGCTTTCATACACCATACAACCTCCACCAAGTCCTCCAGCAGGAAGTCGTCAGTTATGCCAGTGTTAGACTGGTCCCCAATCGCAATATTTAGTATGTTACACATATACCAATATAACGTGAGAAACTATGGCTAATACCTGGCCACAGACCAAAATTAAATTATCTATTAGTTCAGTTTAACGTTTTGTTTCATTAAAAAAAATGCAACGAATCTTTTTGTCAAATTTTGTGTGTGTCGAAAGTACAGTTATAGTCTAAAAATATAGCCAACATTGATTTAGAAAGATTTCTCTGCTGTATTTTCGAATTTAGTCAATACACATCCATACTCCTATGGACAAGTCAAGAGATGTTTCGAAAACTGTAAATATCATCGTTTTGCACCTGGCCTAATCACTCCGAGTTTCCGTATCAAAATCAGTTAAAATAAAACATCCAAAAGGTTATTTTAGCTCTCTTCTTTCATTTCCACCCCAGATAAACCTATAAGAAATGTAAGGAAAAGAAAAAAAGTTAAGAAAAAAATACACTAGTATTAAAGGGAACTATATGGACAACCAAAAGCGGGATCATTAATTGTGGTCATATGGGCCAGCTAAAACCTGGAACGTAGTAACGGGAACCAGGATATACCAGTGTCAAGAGGCTGTTCCTCTGAGAGATTATCATCAGAAGAGAGGATTGGATTCGTACATTGACTACAATACTGCACCTAGCAGTCAACAAGTTGTGATACCTGTGACAGAGACAGGAACAACAAATGAGATAGAAGGCCAACAACTCCATTCCAGAAAATATTCTGGAAGATTAAATTCATTTTTACCAATTAAACTAAAATAAATATCAATGTAACTTTGAGTTGACATAAAATATCAATGATAGTGTCTTTTTATTTGAAAAACCGTAATTTGATTTATTTGAAATACTAACGATTTCCTTTTTTACTAGAGATAGTTAAACTTCGTCGTATTTGGTATATATAGATTCTGATGAGTCTTGTATCTTCAAAATGGATGGACGTCTGACGTAAAGATTATATATTATATAAAAAAGAAAATGTGGTAATGATTGCCAATGAGACAACTCTCCCCAAGAGATTAAAATGGTTAAGAAATTAAGAACTATATAGGTCAACTTACGGCCTTCCACAATGAGCAAATTTCATACGGCATGCATGATAGTCAGCTAGAAAAGGCCCCGAAATGACAATGTAAAACAGTTCATACGAGAAAAATAACGGTCTGATTTATGTAAAAAGCCTGATACCGACTCTGAAAAGTATCCAAAAGACTTTATATATTTTCTAGATACATATTACATAAACAATTATGGTATTTTGTCTCTCCAATCTATAATATCAAAACGCACTATTCGTTATTGTATTTTTTCGGGTAACATTATCATCGAAACTGCAAAGTACGGAAGCCCATAGGGGACCTAACAAAAAATAAAATTATTTCGTTATCTCAATATATATATCGTTATTTCAATATAATTAAATCGTTATTTCGATATAATTAAATCGTTATCTCGATATATTTATATCGTTATCTCGATAATTATTTATTTCGTTATCTCGATATAATTATTTCGTTATCTCGATATAATTATATCGTTATCTCGATATTTAAATCGTTATATCGATATATTTATTTCGTTATCTCGATATAATTACACCGTTATTTCGATATATATATGTGGTGTATGGAATGACTGTAGCGGGTACATGTCTGTCTGGCAGGTGTCATTTGTCCTTGACCTCATTTTCATGATTCATTGGTCAATGTTAAGTTTTTATGGTTTGGTCTTTTTCTTGTATACTATAAGCAATAGGTCAACTATGTTTGGTGTATGGAATGATTGTAAGGTGTATATGTCTGTGTGGCAGGGTTCATCTGACCTTGACCTCATTTTCAAGGTTCATTGGTCAATGTTAAGGTTTCATGGTTTGGTCTTTTTCTTGTATACTATAAGCAATAGGTCAACTATGTTTGGTGTATGGAATGATTGTAAGGTGTATATGTCTGTGTAGCAGGGTTCATCTGACCTTGACCTCATTTTCATGGTTCATTGGTCAATGTTAAGGTTTCATGGTTTGGTCTTTTTCTTGTATACTATAAGCAATAGGTTAACCATGTTTGGTGTATGGAATGATGGTAAGGTGTACATGTCTGTCTGGCAGGGTTCATCTGACCTTGAACTCATTTTCATGGTTCATTGGTTAGTGTTTAGTTTTCCTGTTTAAGTCTCCTTCTTAGATACTATAAGCAATAGGTCAACTTTATTTGATGGATGGAATGATTGTAAGGTGAACATGTCTGTCTGTCTTGGTTTATATGACCTTGACCTCATTTTCATAGATCATTGATAATTTTAAGTTTATGTGATACTTGTAGTGAAACTTTATCTGTAGGACTATCAACATTAAACCAATCATGGTTAGTAAAGCAGGCGAGACATTTTAGCGTGTGCACTCTTGTTTAACGAATCCACTACAAAGTAATAACACTTGTGTAGGACCTATATAGTGAACACCTATATCAAGTTTGGTTCGATTCTGATTAGTGATTCTCAAAAAGGGAGATGCAAATGTGGTTTTCCATAGGGTTTCAATACAAATTTTGACCTCCGCTAGTGGCCAGACAGTTTGAATTTCGTATCGGCTCAAAAAGTAACAACACTTGTTAAGGACTTTGGTAAGAACATATTTACTTATAATTAGATTCAATCAAATCAATTCAGTAGTTATAGAAAACTCTTGAAAATCGACCAAACAGAATGTTCAAAGTCCCCTGGTGGACGTACGTACGGACGGGCGGACGGACAAGGGTAAAACTATATGCCAGAATACCCATAGTGGTTCCAAAGAAATTTTTTAAACTAAACTGTTTATGGACGGAAGACGGATGCATGATGATGGCATTGGCTGAGGCTCATGTGATTCTTCAGATTAGGTGCAACAAAACACAAACCAACATATAGATATAAGAAAGAAGATGTGGTATGATTGCCAATGAGACAACTCGCCACAAGAGACCAAATGACTCAGAAATTAACAGCTATAGGTCACCGTACGGCCTTCAATAATGGGCAAAGCCCATACCGCATAGTCAGCTATAAAAGGCCATGAAATCACAAATGTAAAACAATTCAAACTAGAAAACTATATTATGAATATTATATATAATATATGTATGTATGTGCCTGTCCCAAGTCAGGGGCCTGCAATTCAGTGGTTGTCGTTTGTTGCTGTGTAACATATTTGTTTTTCGTTAATTTTTTTGTACATTAAGTAGGCCGTTAGTTTTCTAGTTTGAATTGTTTTACATTTGTGATTTCAGGGCCTTTTATAGCTGACTATGCGGTATGGGCTTTGCCCATTATTGAAGGCCGTACGGTGACCTATAGCTGTTAATTTCTGAGTCATTTGGTCTCTTGTGGCGAGTTGTCTCATTGGCAATCATACCACATCTTCTTTCTTATATTTATATGTTGGTTTGTGTTTTGTTGCACCTAATCTGAAGAATCACATGAGCCTCAGCCAATGCCATCATCATGCATCCGTCTTCCGTCCATTAACAGTTTAGTTTAAAAAAATTCTTTGGAACCACTATGGGTATTCTGGCATATAGTTTTACCCTTGTCCGTCCGCCCGTCCGTACGTACGTCCACCAGGGGACTTTGAACATTCTGTTTGGTCGATTTTCAAGAGTTTTCTATAACTACTGAATTGATTTGATTGAATCTAATTATAAGTAAATATGTTCTTACCAAAGTCCTAACAAGTGTTGTTACTTTTTGAGCCGATACGAAATTCAAACTGTCTGGCCACTAGCGGAGGTCAAAATTTGCATTGAAACCCTATGGAAAACCACATTTGCATCTCCCTTTTTGAGAATCACTAATCAGAATCGAACCAAACTTGATATAGGTGTTCACTATATAGGTCCTACACAAGTGTTATTACTTTGTAGTGGATTTGTTTAACAAGAGTGCACACGCTTAAATGTCTCGCCTGCTTTACTAACCATGATTGGTTTAATGTTGACAGTCCTACAGATAAAGTTTCACTACAAGTATCACATAAACTTAAAATTATCAATGATATATGAAAATGAGGTCAAGGTCATATAAACCAAGACAGACAGACAGACATGTACATTTGTACACCTTACCATCATTCCATACACCAAACATAGTTAACCTATTGCTTATAGTATACAAGAAAAAGACCAAACCATGAAACCTTAACATTGACCAATGAACCTTGAAAATGAGGTCAAGGTCAGATGAACCCTGCCACACAGACATATACACCTTACAATCATTCCATACACCAAACATAGTTGACCTATTGCTTAAAGTATACAAGAAAAAGACCAAACCATGAAAACTTAACATTGACCAATGAATCATGAAAATGAGGTCAAGGACAAATGACACCTGCCAGACAGACATGTACCCGCTACAGTCATTCCATACACCACATATATATATCGAGATAACGGTGTAATTATATCGAGATAACGAAATAAATATATCGAGATAACGAAATAAATATATCGATATAACGATTTAAATATCGAGATAACGATATAATTATATCGAGATAACGAAATAATTATATCGAGATAACGAAATAAATAATTATCGAGATAACGATATAAATATATCGAGATAACGATTTAATTATATCGAAATAACGATTTAATTATATTGAAATAACGATATATATATTGAGATAACGAAATAATTTTATTTTTTGTTAGGTCCCCCCACCCTAATATATCAATCCTTTTATTCGGCTGTAAGCACGATGCTGCAGCTAACGTTTTCTAATGCGTAATCGAGACATTTCTAGTATATTCAAACTACTGCAAATTATAAAAATGGCTTTCATAAAGTAGCAACCACTTAACTTAAAAAAAGGGTGACGGTTATTTTTTTTATCTGAGTCCGATTTTTTTTTCGCGCGAACGTTTTTATTCCTTTTTCTTCGATGCTGGTGATCAAATACTTTTTTTTCAATATTTAACACTATAATGTGTGGGGAAACTCTTGATTCAGAATAATTTTTTTATCATCTGTATGACCATTTTTTTTTTTATCAAATTGGGGATCGGAATATTTCCATTCCCAGCCCCATTTTGAGTCAAATGGTTGTTCCCTTACCGCGAGAAAAATTGTCAAACATTTTGAATTCAGTTCTACGTAATGAACATTTAAATGACATATAGTTTACAAGTGAAAACAAATCTTATGTACAGATAGCCAAACAAGGGGTATAGATGTGAACAAATTTAATGTGAAACCAGTGTACACTACACTAAACTAATTGTAAACATGTTTACTCTACACGGCGTTTGGTGTGAACACAGCCTTAGATATAAACCTTGTAAAAATTATTATCCATACACAATTAAAATATCACTGTAACTGCATGAAGAAAGGTACAGATGCATTGTTAAAATGACAAATACAAGACATATTGTAAATAATTTATTGTACCACTTAGCTAATTGAAAAGGGGGAGGGGTATGTTAGTTTTTCTATTCGTTATGTTATTTCTATTGCGGAAAAGTGGTTATTTTTTAACAATTTTACTTGAATCGAATGAAAAATTCAGACAGATTGTCTTTTGAATAATAATACATTCTATTAAAAGATAATCAGGATATAATTATATACTCTCCGCACCCGACCCTTTCGTGAGTTACGTTGATGTAGTTCAATAGCACGGTGGGTATGGTTGTCCTGCGAAAGAACGTACTGTGCTGGTGATTTGGTCCTGACGGGTGCTGGTGGGTCCTGATTCTGTGCTGGTGGGTTTGTTTACATTGTATCAGAACGGCATTAAAACGACTGTTTTGTTGCTTAATTTTTCTCTGATGTGTCATAAGTACCATGCAAAGTATATTACAACAATATTATCTTGCAAAAGTCGTGCAAGTTCGTTAAACGGAATTGTCCTGACGCTGTGCTGGTGATAAGAAAAACGGTCCTGGTTCTGTGCTCCTATGTCCTGGTTCTATGCTTTTATATTTTAGTTAAAAGTGGCATATATTCAAGATCATTGATACTGTACTGTTATTGACTTATTAGCTGTTGTCTGTTTCTTGAAATTGACATTGTTGTGAATCTGTTTACTGTTATTATCAGAGAAAAAATACACCTTTTTTAATTTTATTTTTTTAAACTAACTGTAATCTTATTTATTGGCCTGTTAATGGAACCCTTCTTGCCCCCTTTTAAGATAAGAAAATATGTTTACGATTTTCGGGATTACGATCATTTTGCAAGTTCACCAAAATACGTTGTAGTTTATACAATACTTATATAAAGTAGAGGATGTGGTATGTTTGTTGTCAATGGACAAATTTCCATAAGAAACCAAAGGACGTATGTGTTAACAACCATACGCCATCGTACGACCTTCAACAATAATCCATAAAATAAAAATGTAAAAGGTTTTGCATAGAAATGGAGAGCAAAAATATAGAACAAAGGACTTTCTGAGCGTTTGAATCATGTCTTTAGCAGCTTAAGCCACATTCGTTTGTGAACAATTGAGTACGGACTATAAGAATGACAATAGTATTGCGGGTGTGTTTGTTTGGTGGTTGTTTTTTTTTGGGGGGGGGGGGGGGGGATGGGGATAAGTTAGAGCGAGGTTACAGTGAAAGCTTGGAATAGTTTCCCGTAAGATTTAAAAGTTGTATTGTAAAAGAAAAATGTATCTTGTAGCTATTAAGAATCACTTGCTGTAAGATTTTTCCAACAAATTTATTTTTGTCTAAACGGATATCTCAAAAAAAAAAAAAATTTTAAAGTACGATAGAACACTAAAAAAATCACTATTTTATTAAAGGGCAGGCTAGAAAATGTCAGAGAATGAAGACGAGATAACCTAGAGAACACTAATAAAATTAAGATTTCTTAGCTTTTTTCATTTCAAAATAAATATTTTTGATAAAGAATTACGGGGGAGAAAGTGAACAATGTGTCCTTCTTTTCTATATATAAATATTTTTCATGAATAAAAATAAAATGTGCCTTGATTATAATTGATAATGAGTAAATGGAAATAAATACCCAACTAAAATACACTTTTATTTTAATATTGGTAATATCACTAAGCTTTTAAGTTTTGTGTGTCAAACACACCATCTCTGTAGTAATAACTCCTTGCTAAGATATTTCACTTCATTAATTTTTTTTCTGCATTTTTTTATATTGTGAATTCATAGAATTATTATATTAAATGTAGCCTTAATTCATATTAAAAAAAACTGAATCTAAAGCCAGATATATCAAACATTTTTGTTTCCATCTATCCGTTTTCAGGACTTTAACAATCAAATTCAACAATAACACGCCTTGAAAGTAAAATGTGTACTCGGCTGTCTGTAATCGACCATTTTTAGACACCCCAGGCGCAAATTAAGTACTTATATCAATATTTTATCTTTTCGTGTACGGTTTATGACCCCTCCTGTGGCCCGTCAATTCCGAAATATGCAAACTGCAATAGTATCAAAACAGCACAGACAATGAATAAAAGAGATATAATTTTGTACATATATCAAGGGGAAACTTCTTGAATTTTTAATTTTTAGCATTATTTTTTATAGTTCGTAATTGTATTTAGTAGAAAAAGAGAATTTAGTGAAAATAAAATCACTATTTTTGTAGAAAATTCGCAGACCTTTGTACAGAGATTTTTGTCATGTTTAGCATGAAATTAACACAATGGTTCATTACCGAGTTAAAAATATCAAAATGTCTATCTACCTTGCACATTTCAGAAAATTCAGATCAAATAACGAAACTTGTTCTAGCATCATTTATTAGCAATTTAAGATTGTGACCCTCACAGTTTCCATTCACCACAAATATTCTCGTTACAACGAATCATTTTAAATAAAAAAAAAATACGTGTTGCAGGCAGCCTTTTGTTTATCTATATTAATATATGTATACGGATAAAGTTATGAAAGGCAGCAGGGTCATCAGGGTGAGGAGTCCATGTCATCTGAAATAAATGCTCAGCATAGATCTAGAAAGCGACATATAATCATGACATTAAAAAAAGTCTCTTCTTTTCGACTTTTTTCGAACAAATTGACACATAAAATGAATTATATAGTATTGTTGAATTTTTAACATATTTTAGATACTATATATTGTTATCTGATATAGGACGAAAGATGTTGCCCTTTTATGTTATTATGTAATACAAGTTCAGATCATTTGAAAACACATATGGTCCGAGACCACAATTGTCCTCCCTTTTCGTACGAATATAGTCCCTAGTGTTAACAGTGGGTTACTTGCCATTACTTTTTATACCCCTTCCAAATTTATTTCTCCATGTTCCATGCCTCAAATTGTAAGTAGGGGGGGAGGTGAAATTACACTGTAAAAAAAATAGGGTCCAGAATTTTAAAGGAAAGTAGTGATTTGGTCCAGGTGAAAAAGGTTGAAAAATAGCACTTCGGAAGCTGTCAAAAGATTTCAAGACGCCCTAAAGATAAAATTGTCCATATTTTGAGTTAGAGACGATGAAGTTTCCTATAATTTTGATATAATTTGTCCCAAAAGTAGTACAACACACTGTAAAAGTTTAATTGAGAAAGCGCAGGTGGGATTTTTTAAATTTTCATTTATGTTCTAAAAGAAATGCACTACGAATTAATTGTGTTCTCGGACCTATATTAAACAGCCAAATGGATGCACAAGAGCTAAAATAGGAGTCATAGATCCTGTTGGCAACAATTATCTGGCTAATTTTATTGATTTTGTAACATTTGTTTCAAATATGACCAACTCCTTATCCAAAATCACCAGCACCGTATCAGGACCCACCAGCACAATGACAGGACCCACCAGCACAGTATCAGGACATGAATAAATTGAGAAAATGCTAAATTTTAATAAATTGCAATGTTTTTTCACAAAATTGTTTTGTCGTGTGGATTGCGGTATAGAAAGCGGACTCTTTGAGCATTTTTGTTTTATTTTTTCAGTTCGACATTTTCTAGAAATGAGCATTTTTGTGTTACGCTTACTGAAACAGTTTAGAGTGTAATTTTTTTAATGGTTTATATATGAACTCATAAGAAACGAAATTGAAAAATTTCAACTGTTTTCTTCCATTTTTTATGAGTGAAAACGTCAAAAATCATAATTTTCGTCTTTGTTTACATTTTTTCATTGATCACCAGCACCCGTCAGGACCGAATCACCAGCACAGTACGTTCTCTCGCAGGACAACCATACCCACCGTGAATAGAATATAAGATTATCTTAGTAGTTGATCATTTGATAGAGTAAAAGGTATACATAAGTTTGAAAAAGTGTAGAACTGACACGAAGACGAATTTAAATACATGTAGGTCACAGTATGATTCCCTATTCAGTGTTTATCGTTCTGAACATGCATGAAATATTTGCCACTGGACGTTAAGCAAGCCACCAAAAAGCAATCAACCTATTCAGTTTGACTCAAAAAGATTTTTAAAATCTTACACACGAAGATGTTAAATCTGGATTTATTTTATGAAAGTCTACATTAAAATTCATCTGACGTATATGATAATGTTTCTTAGTTGTAGCGATAAATTAAAAAAACTTCACGTACTTCACGTTATTTGTTTCTAAAATGAAAATGCGGGACTACAATGACGGTTTCTTTTACACCTATCATCGATTAAACTTTAAAAAAATAAATTTCCAAATCGGCAACAAAAAACTATTAGACGAATAAATTTTTGAAGTAAATCATAGATTGCATGTTTATCAAGGAAAATAATGACCTCGAACAGGTCATTATTTTATGCCTTGGAGCATATATCATTGAAACATGGTATCGTCCGGGTTGATTCATAAAAAGAATGACCTGTCGTTCTGAAAGAAAATGACTCCATATAGGTATATAATGTAATTGTACAGTTGGAAATGGTGAAATTTATAACCTGCATGTCATGATTTATCATTTAAAACTTAAGCAGTTAACAATCTATAAAGCCAGTAGAATGTAAGATACATTAATTTTGCCGTTCAATTTTCTACATAAGAAAATGCCTGTATTTAGTCAGGAAAATGGCAGTTATTATACAATCGGTTGAGCTTTGAGTTCTGTATTTTTGTAATTTTACTTCTTAATGCCTGTATCAAGGCAGGAATATGACCATTGTGTTCCATTCGTTTTGTGTGTTAAATTGAGCTTTTGGCTTTGCCATTCCATAAAGTACTTCCCGTTTGAATATTCCCCGGAGTTCGGTATTTTTGTTATTTATCATTTCTTTTTTAAAATAATTGCATCCACGAATAAAGATTCTTTGAAAGTTACTGACTTCATGCTAAAGTTATGGATATCTCTATCAATATAAGGAAAAAAGAGTTTGCTCGTGTTTGTAACAACGTATTAGATTTTAGCGAGAGAAATTTATGTATTATTGAAAAAATATTAAACCTGCAGGGTTTTGGATATCACAAACTAGTCAAAACATTTACTAAATTGTATCATCGGTACAAGGAAATAATTTGTAAATATAACTCAACATGCAGACATCTTATACGTTTAGGTATTTCACATCCAATCTTTTATGATAATATTCCTTAAAAAGCACAAAAATGTCAGTTTTCACTTCCAAAGCTTACAAAACCTTTAAACAGACTAATTAAGAAGAGATATAGTTACGATACTGTTGTCAGGTAATTAAAGATTGCATATTTTGGCTTTAAATCAATTATAGGGTCTTTTCATCGGAACTAAACACATGTATTTAAAAAAAAAAAACAGTTGTTGGCATGACACGAGTTATGTTCTTTTCATATATTTTATGATAGTATGACACTAAACACCTAACGGGAGGGATTGTGTCTGATATTCATATGATGGAGACATAATCTCTCAATCAGTTTAATTGAGGTCTGGAGCTGGCATGTCAGTTAACTGCTAGTAGTCTGTTGTTATTTATGTATTATTGTCATTTTACTTAATATTTTCTTTTGTTACATCTTCTGACATCGGACTCGAACTTCTCTTGGACTGAATTTTAATGTATGTATTTTTATGCGTTGACTTTTCTACATTAGCTAGAGGTATAGGGGAAGGGTTGAGATCTCATAAACATTTTTAACCCCGCCGCAATGTTGAGGCTGTCCCAAGTCAGTAGCCTCTGACCTTTGTGAGTCTTTTATGATTTTTAATTTTAGTTTCTTGTGTATAATTCAGAGTTTAGTATGACGTCCATTATCACTGTACTTGTATACATATTTTTAAGGGCCAGCTGAAGGACGCCTACGGGTACGGGAGTTTCTCGCTACATTGAAGACCCATTGGTGGCCTTCGGCTGTTGTCTGCTCTATGGTTGGGTTGTTGTCGCTTTGACATATTCTCCATTACCGGTCTCAATTTTACTATTTCAATTAGGCAAATATAGGTAAAAACGTCATGACGCTTTAGAAAGAAAATATCAGAACAATTTTGTATAAATGATATTTTGCAATGTCTATTATTTAAATACCAGTTCTAAGTACTTACAAAGAATGTGAAAACCTCGCTTTTTGTGTTACAGAAATGTGCACACTTGAATATGCTTTTTAATTCAAAGGCGTGTTCACTGTTTGGAAAATATTGGTTTAATGTTTGCCTTATATCATGTATACCGTTAACTGTAACAATATCAACTGATGCGTCCAAGCAACCTGAAAATAATACACAGATGTTTTTATAAATGACATATTCTATTTTATAGAACATGGTATCCTGTATTTTTATGCTGATGATAATTCTCTGTCGTTTGCTGACACCAATTTCTTATTATGAAAACTTGAAAAAAGAAAATGTCTTTTTAATTGATTGGTTTAAATTTAATTGTATGCAGGCAAATTCGAATAAATTCTAAGCCTGTGTTTAAATATACTGTCGGCAAAAATATCTTGTGATAATATTGTAATTTTTTTAGTTATTGATATTGACTATCAACATAATTTTAATCACTACATTAAAAATATTTGTCATTAAGCATCTCAACAATTGATTGTTTTACAGCCCATTGGCTGCAAATTAAATATATTAAATAAATTGAACATTTTCCACACATTTATTTTTTCTAATTTTATTTTTGTCCTCTTGCAAGGCAGTTTTGCACCACAAATGATACCACTAGATTAGAGACAAATCAGCAAGGAATTTACGATTTATATATGTAGACAATTTTAGTGAGTTCAAAAAAAAGTTAAAGTCATGGCATGGAAATGACAGTTATTGATGACTGTAAGTGCACAGTTTGTGCGATAAATAAATTTTTCTTTTATGCTATGCTAAGCATTTTACCATTTTATGTGCAGTATTGTTATGAATTTCTTTAAAAGTTCATTAAAACTTTTGTTGTATTTATGTGTATACCATGCCAGCTCTAAATAAAGCTTATCAATTATAAATCCTGAAAGAAAGCTGAAAAAAATCCCTCGTCAACCCTTAATTATTAAAGCAACTTTCTATTTTTTCAGTTTTTCGAATTCATTGGTGACGGATATTTAATTAAAAATGTGTATAACCGTGTCAGAACAGTTTGGACTCTTACACGATTTCATAGTCAGTAAAAGCTTATGGAAAATTCCGGAAAATATTAACTCGACTGCAAAGCTTTGTGTTGTTTTCAGAGATTGGTTGAAAGTTGTTTGTTTTTCGTACAATGAGAAATATTTCATGCATTTTCAGGACGAGGTTTATTTTAACTCATGTTTATCAACTTTAGCGTCGAGTATACATGCATTTTCGTAACACGTCTAATATATCTACAATATACTATTGAAAGTATTAACAGTTATTGATATGGGTTTTTTAATATTACACAAATGTACATCTGTAAAGCTGTATAGCTTTACTGAAAAGACGAAAGCTGAACGCAGAATAAAAAGTAATATTACGCGTCTGTTTTGCCTCGTTTTCCGTAGATTTTGAAACGTTATATGCATTTATAAATTATAATCTCTGATTGTTAGTTAATTGTACCGATTGTTCATGTGAGTGAATTTATTTTTAATAATAAGCTATCAACATTTTCCCTGCATTGGTGATAGGAATATTGCATGTACAGCACACAATTTCGTAATTATCAGATGTGGTATGATTGACAATAAGACAACCATCCTCCAGAGCCAAAAGAACAAGGGTTTTCATTTAATAAGTAGCATAGCACAGCGCGAGTTCTTACAACTTTCATCAATGTGCAAAACGAATACGGTACGAAAAAAACCTGCACAAAAAATGGATAATAATTGAAAAGATGTAATAACCAACGGCGTTACTTAAGCTAAATACAATTTACGAAATTCAATTCTTATCTATGACAAACAGTATCTCCCGAGAACCACTGAATGAAATGTTTTGTGGGCGTTTTTTTTAGATTGTGGCCGGTTTTTTACTGCTGAACTTTCAATGGAAACACAATTCACAACCAAATACAGTTTTATAACCGCACAACAAAAACGACTTCTAGTTAACTACATATTACTTATAAGTCAACTGGAAAATTGATCGATCATTCGTTATATGCATGTAAATTGAACGCACGTCTCATCAATCTGAATTTTGTTTGACTCCAATAATGACTATTCAAAACCGCTTTTGTAGATGCACGTCCTTATTGTAATTTGTAAAACAAATTCATCTACAAGAGAAATACAATCTGTTTTAATCACCAACTCATATTTCAAACATGAATGAGCTGACAACGGAAAAGAAATAAATATTGGTTATTTAATCTGTTATCCTAATGCTGCAAGACTGATTCGATAACAAGGACACGTTTGTTTGGTCTTTTGACTGACAATAGGTATAAATATTGTCTCCATACGCCACTTCCTTGTGTTTATACACAAATACTTAAAGAAATAATTACGTAAATACGCATACACTAATTACCACTTCTGCTATCATCGACTATGTATACTGAATTACAAATATCTTAGAATCGAAAATATACTAACCTATTGATGAATTCAGAAAGTATTTTGCAGATACAAAATCATCATTTAGCAGTATGAAGATTTTTAATGCTAACCGCCACATTTTTTTTATTCTATAGCGATAAAGGAAATATTTGTAAAAAAGTTAATTTCCTGTAAATAAACGGATGTAGATACTAAATAGTTTGGATTATGCATCATTTGAAATACAACAATGCAGCTAACAATTATTTCCCATTACCGTTATGTTTGGGATGAGTTATTGCGTTGTAGTGAAACGTAAACAACGGTTTGTCCTCAAAAGTCAATAGAATCTGCTGGTAAAAATGTTTATACAAGTTTAAGGAACTAATCGCATGAACGATACTCAAGTAAAATCATGTAACTACAAAACATCTTTAATGATTCTGTGTAAACTACTGCTTATGTCTAAGTCTGTTTTACTTGTTTGATTAATCATATAGATATTGTAGTTGGTTGTCCGAATAATAAAGTACTTTTTTTTTTACATCTTATGTTGCAACTCGTTTGAGGATTGTAAAAGGTACGACAAAAAAGCCCTATTAAAAACTGTTAGAACAAATACTCAAATATAATTAATAGATTAATTAATCTTGTTTTAATTCATTATACCTTAATTTATCAACTGTAAAACATTTTTATACCACGACTTACAGACAAATTGTATATTCCTCATATCAGCCGGATGTGTGATGCACCGGTGAATTATGTATCATTGAATGCAAGGCTTTTACTTTGCCATATTCAATCTTTCATGATAGCTAAATCTAAGATATATTTGCATGTATCTAAAAACTGATTGGCAGTCTGTACAAACACTATTTAATGTTTTAAGTTATTATAGCTATGCTTGAGGGGCATACATTTACGTTAAAAAATCTCAATGCGTCTGTTACACTTAGTTTAGTTACCTTTTAAAAAAATTGAAACACTATAAAATAAAACGAAAATGTTTGATTGATAATATTTGGTAAGCGAACGACAATTTGATATTATCGGGACAAGGGAGAAAGTGATTTTGAAAATGAGAGTTATGATACATATTCTTGCCTGGTGAGAAGTGAAAATTAGCTTAACTTAAAAAGAATGAAAAGATTGTTTTCCAATGCACAGGGAATAATTATAAAGAAAGTATAGTTTTCATCGACAAAGAGTGTTGTGATAATTGATGTAACCGAGATTTAAGTACTAGTTTTCTTGAATAGTATAATGTATTTAGTAATAAATAAGAACCAGTCATTAGTATGTCATCTTCCTCAAAATGCCTACAAATCTGTGAGTTACGACAGTTTTGTGAATACGAGGCCAGGCTTATAATTTAATACGCCAGACTCGCGTTTTTTCTTGATAAGACTCATCAATGACGCTCAGATCAAAATATTTATAAAGTAGAACAAGTACAAAGTTGAAGAGCATTGAAAACCTAAAATTCGGCGAAACTGTGCCAAATAAGGCTAAGGTAATCTATGCATGAGATAAGAAATCCTTAGTTTTTCGAAAAAAATCATACTTTTGTAAACAGAAAATTAAAAAAAAAAATGACCATATAATTGATGTTCATGTCAACACTGAAATACTGACTACGGGACTGGTGATACCCCCGGGGACGAAACGTCCATCAGCAGTATTAGTGGCATCGACCTAGTGGTGTAGATAGTTATCAAAGGTATCAGGCTCATATTTATAATAACATTGATATTGGCATAATATTTAAAGCATCGTTATCTTAAAGAAACTCGAAAATAAAATGTCCTCAATTATTCAAAGATTTATTAGCGCAACATATTGAACAATACGTTGATTTAAGGTTGCAGGATAGACGTGTTATGTATCTTTATCGCACGGTGCTCAAAATACTGCTTCATGAACTATACTATTTAAAGATGTTCCAATTGATAGATCATCAATTATTATGGAAAGTACCGACTATTAATTTCTAAATATTGATACTGTCAAATATTAGCTGCGAGTCACAAAATATACTTTTATTTAGAGTGAGTGGAACACACGAGTAATTTAAGTTTTTTTTTTTATTTTTTCCAGCAGTTTATATTTTATAACAAAAAGGAAAACACTTATCATCGATTTTTTCAAAATACATTGACGTATTTTCTATTTGTTCAATAGAAACGGAGGAGAAGACTTGATTGTTTCATGTTCAACATATCAATCCGTTCTAACATCACAAAGTGATAGTCCTATTACAATATTTTATATACTAAAGCTTTGAAAGGCAAAAGACACAAATGAAAGATCTTACTAGCTAATTATTAATACAGGCCGAAGACAGACCGAAACACGCCATTGCTGATTGCTAATATGATGATTACTTTTTTTTATTTTGGTTGTTGAATTTAGAAAAAAAAATGTTAAGATCATAATTATAATAATAATAGGTATAACAAAAAAATTGTTTGCATCTGTTTAATATATACATAAATACAGTTCAAGTTTCCGTTTTGTCCGTTTGAACATCCACGATATCCTGCTAGCAAGGTTCATCGATCCATATGAACGATATTGTGATGTCTTTCCGAAGGCTTACCATAGTTGTCATGATCTGTTTTGATTTTGACATTTGAACTTATTTGTTTCATTATTTCCATCTCTTTATACCACTGGTTTTGTGTTGATGTTGTTCCTTTTTTAATGTCTGATTACCTTTCGGACACATGTGAAAAGGTCAGCGCTTTCTAAAATTGAATCAACAGGGAAAACTATGTCTGTTAGTGTTTAGTTTAAAGTAGCATTGGCAATGACAAAATAAGGCGTTTTCTAGTGTTTTTATACTGTAGTGGTATGATACATGTGACATAACGAGAGGTTTCGAATACTATCGCTCACTTTGGTATGTGTGCATCTTCAATTGTGGAATCATTCCGACGTTGTGTTTTTTTGTGATAATGTTTTGCTGATCATTTTGTTTTCTTTATATATATAATTTGACTTAATTATAAATCATATCTTGCTGATCTGTTCTACATTTAAAGTATCTATCTATATATATCACGATAAAAGGTAAAATTCAAAATATTGGTCAAATCGCAATTAAATAGCTCGACTGGTCTTTTCGCTATGTTGACTTATCTGTAGAAATTAAAGAGGCTGTCTATCTTTAATAGGTTTCAAAGTAAGACAGAGAAAAGGGGGTACAATTTGTTAATTTTTATTTAGAAAAAAAAAAACTCTGATAAGAAGTGGATGGTAATTTATGCGAGTAGACTTAATAGTAGGCCTTTCTTTGCTAATTAATATGTTTTGTATATTTGCTGTGCTTGTTTAGTAGAATTTGACCTTTCACAATAGCAGCTGCTCAAATAGTTTACCAAATTGTAGTTTGAATTTATAACTGATACATGAATTTCTTTTTAATATATTGTTTCGGTGAAGGGTTGATAATACAAACATGTATGAAGTAAGTGCAGTAAAATAAAAAGTATTACCTACCATCCAACTATAGATAGTTATTGTTTATGTTGTTTTATATTTTCGTATACATAAATCACAATTTTAAATACTCGGGTCGATGTAGAGTTATCGCTCAACATACCTTGTATGGAAGTGTTGCTTGTCTATCCTTTTTTTTTTTTTTTACTTCAAACACGTCATTAAAAATATGTAATGTACAACACAAATACAATACAAGTTACACAACTTGAACGTATCAAACATTTTAGACTCATTAAATGCGTTTCAACAAACATGGTAGTAAAAGTACAAACATTCGAATATTTCAGCCTAGAAGTCAATGTGTCAATTTTTTTTAATTTCCTTTATAGTGGTAAACATTGTTAAATAAACTATGATTTTTTTGTAAATACTAAGGATTTTCGTATCCTACGCATAGATTCCCTTAGCCTTTTTTGGCACCAATTTATGAAATTTTGGATCCCCAATACTCTTCAACTTTAAACTTGTTTGGCTTTGTAAATATTTTGATCTTCATCTGATGAGTCATTGTATATGAAACCTGCGCTTGGCGTATTAAGGTGGTGTTGGTGTTCTCCGCCAACTTTGATTGTAAAAAACAGAGAACCTAATTAGGTCCATATATTCAATCAAGTTAGCAAAATTTGATGCAGTAATGCAGATATTTAATGTGAATTTCATTTAAAAGAATCAATTCATAAGAATACAACTTATAACTATTAATACTTTTACAAGTGTTGAGTATATTTGGTTGCTTTTAAAATTGGCATTTTAAGGGGACAAGATAACTCTAAAATAGTGCATTTTCTGGAGTATGCCACCTGTAATTTTCCTATTTTGTTTTTTAGCCGAAAAAAAACGTACGGTGACCCTATCTTCTCTTTTGAAATTCTAAACGCATTGTCTGAAAGCTATCTTTTCTGATTTATTTTACGATTCTACCAATGAGAATTATGTATATAATTCAGGTTTATACAAAAGACGATTTGCCCCTTACCGTTCCCCATTGCATTATCTACATTCAATTATTTTTAGCACGTGAAAACTATTTATAAGTTTTCTTTGTTTACGTTGAAAGCATCGCCATTCTTTTGTAAAACCAAACTATGCAGTCAAGGGGGTTTACCGTTGAGCTTTCGAGTAAGAAAGACGTAAGATAGGGCTTTCCGAAAATACCGTAATATTATGGGGAAAGCTTTCCCTCAGAGAAAGGTTGAATTGGAACAATATGAAGCTGATATAAACGAAATATCACAAAATTACGGCCCATGTTTCTATACATATCACAAGATGTTTTCTGCTAAAGCAGCTGCTGCCATAGTCGAACACAATATTGTTATCAACTGGTCAAAGGTCGATGACAAATTGTTGAACCTTGTTACCCATAATGTGCAAAGCAGAGCATGTACTCACTGCGGTGAATTTGACCACACATCAAAATTCTGTGAAAAATCAAAACACGGCAATCCAACTTTATCCCAAGGGGCTACAAATATTCGTAACACAAATAAGAGGGACAGACCGGTTTCTAATATTGCAGGGGCAGAACTCTGTAATAACTACAATTACGGCACTTGCTATAGAAGAGAATGCAAATTCATGCACGCATGTAGTCAATGTGGTTCAAGCGGGCATGGCATGAAAACTTGTAGTTTAGCCAAACAACAAACAAAACAACCAAAGTCAAACAATGAAACTGCAAAACTAGATAAATTATCCAACTTATCTAAAGCTTCACAAAAAGAAATGCCAAAGGCAAGCATCTGACTAGATATGTCACCTATAAATGTAAATAGACTTGAATATGAACTTAAAGAACACCCAGATAAACATTTTGTTATGTATCTTCTGAATGGTATACGTTTCGGTTTTGATACATTAGTATCTATGCTCGATTTACCTACGTTTGAATGTAGGAATTTACTTTCTGCCATCAGAGATCCCGAAAGTGTTGATATGCTTTTAAAACAAGAAATAGATAAAGGATATGTTAAAGGCCCGTTTAGTAGTCCACCTTTCGAAACTTACCGTGTTAGTCCCATTGGGATTGCAGAAGGCAAATATTCAGGCAAAAAACGTCTTATCCTTGATCTATCTTCTCCACACGAAAATGAAACACATGATAGCATCAATAGTCTTATAGATAAGGAGGTATGTTCCCTATCTTATGTAAAAATAGATGACGCAATAAGGGCCATCAAGCATTTCGGAAGGCAAACAATTCTAAACAAAACCGATATGACCGATGCATTCAAACAGCTAGGAATTCGAAAAGACCAACATCACTTGTATTGCATGAAATGGAAAAACAATTATTATTATTATGTAAGACTTTGTTTTGGTTCTCGCAGCTCTCCTTGTATCTTTGACAATCTATCACGGGCTATTTGTTGGATAGCAAAGGAAAATTACGGCATACCAGTTATACTTCATCTCCTAGATGATTTTCTCACTATTCAATCACCGGACTCTTGCGGGTTTAGAACTATGGCGCTAATTACGCTTATATTCAATCGTCTAAATATTCCAATTTCTAAGAAAAAGACTGTAGGTCCCACTTGTACTATCGAGTATCTAGGAATCATACTAGACACTGTAAGTTTTGAAGCAAGATTACCTGATGAAAAGGTAGAAAGAATTTCAAATTTTATTGACAGTTTTCTGCATAAAAAATCGGTAACGAAAAGAGAAGTATTACAACTGTTAGGACATTTTAATTTTGCGGCTAGAATTATTCGTCCTGGTAGATCGTTTGTCAGTTATCTCATAACGTTATCTACAAAAGTTGATAAACTGCATCACTATATATCATTATCAAAAGACTGTAGAACGGACTTAATCATGTGGCGAGATTTCCTAAAAGGCTGGAATAGAGTTACTTTCTTTTATGACGAACATATTACCTTAGCTAGTGACATTGAACTGTACACAGATGCGGCTTCTAACTTTGGATTCGGAGGTTTCTTTCAAGGTAAATGGTTTAGTAGTACTTGGTCTTCTGAACTATCAACTTCACTCGATTCAGACATGTCCATGGCTTTTAGAGAACTGTACCCAATTGTTGTTGCATCTTTATTATGGGGGCACTTATGGAATAAGAAACGTATCATGTTCCACTGTGACAATGAGGCCGTCGTTAATATAGTTAACAAAGGAAGATCTAAAGTACTAGACACTATGAGGTTAATGAGAACACTTACTTGGCTATCCGTTAAACAAAACTTTACTATTCAATGTCAACATATTCCCGGAGTTAAAAATGTGATAGCTGACTCTTTATCTCGATTTGATTTTCAGACCTTCCAAAAAGCAGCACCAGCAGCAGAGACAGTTCCCACTCCGTGTCCAAAATATTGGCAAGTAATGTGGAATTAAGTGCAAAAGTTAAAAATTTAATTCACAACTCCATCGCAAGCAGTACGCGTTCGCAATACGAACATGGATTTAAATCATACAAAAACTTCGTGTGCCACTCCGGTTTTAAGTGGGATGATAAAACAGATTTGCCACCTCTAACGGAAGATATTTTAATGCATTACGCTACACACTGTCACGAAAATCTTAAGATTAAATGTTCTACAATAAAAATATACATATGCGGTTTAAGATACATATATCTTCAATCAGGAGTACAGTGTTTATTCAGTAGCTGTTGCTCTTCAAAACTGCTTAGGTTAGAAACAATTCTACAGGGGTATTAAAAAACAAGAAGTAAAGAGTTCCCGAAAAAGATTACCGCTAACTTATGATATAATTAGAAATATGATAACAGTGCTTCATAAGGGCATATTTTCGCCATTTGTAACTGCACTTATTGAGGCAGCTTGTGTCGTTGCTTACTTCGGATTTCTCCGCTGCGGTGAATTAACCGTCAACACGGACTTCGATGCATCTTGCAATCTATGTGTAGAAGACATCACTTTCGAGGAGGATTACGCAATCTTACATTTAAAGACGTCTAAAACAGACCCTTTCAGAAGTGGAGTAAATATTTATCTGTTCGAGAACAATACTCCTGTGTGCCCGGTTAAATCGTTGATTAAATACCTCGATGTTAGAAGATCTAGATTTAGCATAGCTTGCAACTCTAGTCCGCTCTTTGTTATGGAAAATGCAGAGGCTCTTACACGTACATTTTTCATCAATCATGTTCGATCCATATTGGAAATTATCGGACTCAACCCATCTAATTACAACGGACACAGCTTCCGAATAGGAGCGGCAACATTAGTTGCATCAAAAATTGAAGATCACCTAATCAAGGTTTTAGGTCGTTGGAGTTCCGAATGTTATACCAGATATATTCATACTCCGAAATCAACGATTAAGCAAGCCCAGCTAGCTTTGATATCCGATTAGTCTAGTTTTACTATTCAACTGTTTTCTTGTAGAGTTCACGGAAAATATGTGCGCGATTCTACAGTGGCATAATAATCCACTGTTTATAATGAGTGTTTTCTTGTCAATAAATGTATTCTACAATTCTATTTAATGAATTTCAATTTGATTTACAGGGGCATAATAATCCCCGTCGACTGCAGTGTGTTGCTTTATTATTGGAAATAACTTCTTATTAGAATATGTGGTTCGTTAGTTTCACTTGTGCATCAAAATACATATCTGCATGCTATGACGGGACACAGTTATCCCCTTCTATGAGCTAGAAGATACTCATCATTGGTGCTTAACAATCCATAGTTATATAATATGTTACTCAGTTAAATTTGTGTACTTTTCCTTGTACGATTTGAATATATTCTATTTTGAGCATCATGATAGCGTAGTATGATCGTGTATACACTTCAAATTGTCAAATCCATAACGCATTTTGTTTTTAAACTATACTTCGTGTTTAGACTAGTTATTACCTTTAATGAGTTATATTTCGAATTTGTTACATATTCTTATTTAAAAATTACTGACTACATCGAGAACAGTTTCTTTAACAGTCAAAGAACTTCTTATATGCAATTCTTGCTGTGTTTGGTTCCAGAAGTGCTAGCAACTTCATTTCATAGTTACCATATCTTATTTTTCATACTCCCTTCAATTTGGGGTCCATCTGTCTCATAGGCTAATCAAAAATTCAACATCTGTTTTTGGGGTCATTTCGAGTTTTCACTCAAATCACAAATTTATGGGGTATTCAGTGGTCACTTACATCCTAACTTTAGCATAAGTCTTGCCAATATTTTCTGGCTAGAAAGCTCAGACAAAGGCTTGTGCTAATTGTTTCGCAGATCGGCTCTCTCTGGCTTTCTACTATATCTTTGGCTACTTATCTGAATCACAGTTCAGATGCTTATCAATCACATGCTTTGGAACCAGGAGAGAGGATAGTGCATAATATAGTGTTTCTGTAGTAGCTTTAAACTAAATTAGACACTGGGCACTAACCAGCCGATCTGACTACTTTAAAGTTATGTTTGCAAGCAAACCGCAGTTTGCCTACAACTACACTATTTCTATTGTTTTTTCAAAAAAATCGGATAAAGTGACCATGCACGCTAAATTGCTGGAAAGCCGTACGCCAAAAATGTATTGTAAATATTGTATAATTGTATTAGTTAATATGTTTTTGTAGTTTAGCAATAAAATTATATTCCTAGCTTGTCTTGTGTATAAATTTTGTTTAATTTCTAATCATAAAACGGTGTCTTTTTCCGGACTAATCCATACAACATGTGTCATTTTGTCACAACATGTAGCTTGAGAAAATGCTCGGTGACCTATCATTTTCATTATATTTTTGTACATATATCAATAGATACTACGTTTTGGCAAAGTATGAACAAATTCTACCATTTTTATTTTATATACTCCAATACCACCTTAAACTATAAGACTGATACCTTTGTTAACTATGAACACCACTGGATCGATGCAACTGCTGGTGGACGTTTTGTTCCCGATGGTATCACCAGCCAAGTATTCAGCACTTCGATGTGGACATGAATATGACTTATGGAGTCATTTTTTTTAAATTGCCTGTTTACGTAAGTATGAATTTTTCGAAAAACATTTTTTTTTATCTAAGGCATAGATAACCTTATCCGTATTTGGCACAATTTTTTGATATTTGGATCCCCAATGCTCTTCAAATTTGTATTTGTTTGGCTTTATAACTACTAACTAATCTGAGCGTCAATGGTACATGTAAGTCTTTGTAGACGAAACGCGCGTTTGGTGAAAATTATCAGCATGGTACCTTTGATAATTATCATGAAAACGTCCAAATTCTAGTATCCACAAACATTTTGAAGGGAAATGCACTGACAGTGAATAAAAAAGAACCTCTTATTTTGATCATGTTAGTATAAAAATATAAAAGAAATGTGGTATGCTTTTTTCTGACTTAACTCTCCAAACGAGATAAAATACATGTAACATACAAGTTATCAACTAATTTAAAGTAATCTTAAAGCCTCCAACTTTCTCTTAGTGTTCTTGCAAATTTTCTTCGTACACAATCCACATACAAACATACCAAAAGAAGATGTGGTATGATTGCCAATGAGACAACTCTCTACAATATTTAAATTACAATGACACCAAAATTAAGAACTATAGGTCACCGTACGGCCTTAAACTATTAACTTAGCCCATACTTATAGTAAACTTAAACGAGAAAACTAACGGCCTTATTTTATCAAAAAAATGAATGAAAAACATGTATGTAACATTTAAACAAACAACCACTGAATGAAAGTTTCCTGACTTGGGACAGGCACATACATACATAATATGGTATGTTTTTATTTTCTATTATTATAAATATTAAGAAAATAATGTATTGCTTACTTAAGAAAAACACACAAAGAGTACATAAAAAAAAACTAGATACATTGTTTCAGCTACAAAAATATAGGAACAATTCATTACGATACATGTATAACTTAGCACAGTGCATGACTATACGTTCATTCGAAGCGTGAATATTTACAAAACATGTTGCTACATGTTAAATTTACTCTGAGATTGTTGAATAATGGCCTTCGATTGTTTCTTGTACATTTGAATGAATAGAATATCCTGCTGTAACGATGTGTTGTATTTGATCTAAATTCTGTTGGACTGAACATTGATATACTGAAGCAGTGTTTTCATATAATGGCTCCACCGCATAATTTTGGTCTACACTAGTCTCAGGTATTTCGTTATAGTTGTTATCATCTTGTCGTGGAGTCAAAGATGTGAAATAAGCTTTCATCAATTTTCTTCTTTGGACATAGATACTGAAACAAATTCAGAATTTATTGGTTTTATCGATATTGTAAACATTAAATCATTCCGTAGATAAAAGTAAAATAACTAAAATACTGAACTCCGAGGAAAACTCCATCGGAAAGTCCCTAATCACATGGCAAAATCAAATGACAAAACACAACAAACAAATGGACAACAACTGTCTCATTCCGGACTTGGCACAGACATTTTCAAATGCAGAAAATGGTGGACCAAACCTCGTACTGATACAACAGACTCATCGAATTCCGTTATATTCACAACGATGCATGAACAAAACAGACATAATAAATAAAATAGTCAAAATATGGGTTCAGCAGTCTGTAATGTTATCTGTTTCTTTTGATCATGTCATTGCTGTCTTTGACGGTTAAAACAATAAAAACACCATGATTTTTGCAGACTTAAGCATTTCAAAATAAAGGAACTTTTCAATTATAAGATTAAAAAAAAAAAAAAAAAAAATAATCAAATAATTTTATTGAGTTGACAGAAATTCATAATTTATTATTAGAATTAAACATACTGTGGATTCATTAATATTCGTTGGATAGCAATTTTCGTGGATATCGTAGGTACAGGAGAACCACGAATTCAAATGTTCAACGCAATACAAATTTTGTAAAGGAATGAGTGTAGACACTGCCAAAACCATGAAATTAAATATCCACTAATATGTAAGTTTTCCTCAAACCACGAAAATTGCTACCCATAAAAATAAATGAATCCACAGTACTACATGTAGTACACTAGTTATGACAAATGCATTGAAGCTTTTGTATCTGATATGTTTTTACAAATGCGCATGATGATTTTAAATAGGGAATAGGCGGAATAATTATCAATCGATTATGCGAAAATAGATCGGGTTTCAAAGTAAAACCGAGAGACACACATCAATCATTGATAAACACAACAGAAATACTGAACTTCAAAAACGAACGCCGACATACATAAACACGGACTTTTTGGTAACAACTGCTATATTTTAACTTTATGACTAGCCAAACCTCCCGTTTTTATGACAATGTTAAAAAAAAAGCTAAGGGCCAGGCCAATAGTTCTTTAGATTGGCTCACTCCTGTCTCGGGCAACTTGACTTTTCAATGAAAAAATAATTACCTTTTCCGCAAATTATTGGGGGCATTCCGCTTCAAAATTAGTTTCTCCTTAACATTTTTATACCTTCTACACAAAACCAGCAAACATGTACATCTTTAGGTGGAGTAACTTGAAGTGTGTGAAATTAATCAAGTTTTCGATTCAATATCAATACATGCTGGAATTATAGCTGACTATGCGGTATGGGCTTTGCACATTGTTGAAGGCTGTACGGTGACCTATAGTTGTTAATGTTTGTGTCATTTTGGTTTTTGTGGATAGTTGTCTCATTGGCAATCATACCACATCTTCTTTTTTTATATGTTTGTCATAGGGTAAAACATATTTATTTGTGTTGATGAAGCCGAAGTGCACAAAGAGACCAATTCACTTTCAACTAGGAAAACCTCACGATCCTAGACAATTTGAATAAAAAAAACGTTAATAACTAACACTCTTGTTTATGACATGTGTGAATAAACATCTTACATCTCTCACCACTGATGCACATCGTAGGGTTAGGTAAGACACATCTTCATATCGGCTTTGAAGTCTCGATATCTCTTTCAATATTAACATCACGCAGTTCACCTTATCAAAACACTTGAAAAATAGGTTTCAAAGGTTGATATCTTCCATTCGAAAATTAAGGACACCATTATGTTGTCATTTCATTTTCGCCTTAAAAATTTTGAATACGCCTTTAGTATTTTTTCGCCTCTTTTTTGTGGTATTGATTCGTGTTGCCTATCTTATATTGTTGTTATTTGTCTTTTTATTCTTTTTCTTTTGTAAGTCATATTGCCCATCATGTAAATGTATCATCTAACTTTTTCATTGCCTTGTATTCTTTATTTTCTAGTTTTTGATACGAAAGCTCCTGTACATGTGGTCTTTATTTTAGTTTTTGTTATTTTCTTCTCGCTGAAATCTAGACTATGTTGGATAAGAAGATTAAAAAAACTTTCTAAGAACTCTATTAGTATTAAATTTTCGTAAAATTCCTGACATTAAGGAAACATGTATATATCATAAATGTATTCAAACTGTTTGAGAGCGGTATTCGATAAAATATTAAGAACAATAATTGATTATTAGAAACAACGTACACGACTTGATTGGTTCGGGTTTAACTTAATAATCGTTTCTAACATCTAGAAGTGATAGCCCCGTCAAAAGATCAAATGAACATAAGGCTTGTGAAAAGCAATTTAATTTGAAGGCTTCGCTTGGTCATGTTGGTGAAACATGCTAAGCCTAAGGATTGACAAAGTACACTTTTGTCGATTGCTGGGATAGATATGAAATTATGCTTCTGTCCAAGTTTACTCGACAAACTAATTTTTATCCTTTTCCATATTGTTAAAATGAAATATATACAAACTTACTAAAGCTTAAGAAATTTAAATACTCTAATTGTTGTTTTAAGAAGAAAGACCACCTTTCTACATTATCAAAAATTGCCCATTATCCCCCTCCAATTGGATAAGGCCCTTCATGTTATTCAGCGATGCATAACTGGATTACTTTTTTAACTTACACGACCAAGAGAACAATAGTTATGGTTGCAAAGAATGCACCTCCTCCAACAAGAATTCTTATATACAAATCTACAATGAAACATAAGTTTTGATACAATGATATACAAATCTGCAATAATACATTAATCTGTAAACTAAAATGCTCATGTGTAAATGTGTTTACACAACAAATACGTGGGTGGAAAAATATCCTTTCCAAAGTTTTCGTTTGCTTTGTTATAAGGAACAACATGTAAGGCAAGGTAATATCATATTTCATAAATATTTGTAATCTCAATTACAAGCTAATCCTCCAACCATGTATGTATTTCAAGTTTTAAACCTTAAGAGCGTATTATACATTCACATACGTACATTTGTAACAGTTACTGTCTCCTTGACGTATTTTAATATTTAATAGAATGAAAGAAAACTATACGTTTTTGTTGCATTTTATTTAACTAGGCTAAAATAATTAAATAAGCTGTGTTAGCACGCTAACATGCCCCATGCCCCCACATTATAACTGCACAAACAAAATCTCACTAGATTCCTCATTGGAATTCTTTTGTAACTCTACAAAAGTCAACTGATAAAAATGTTATGGTTAAAATGCAGATTTACATATTATGTCCTCATTGACTCAATAACTACAAAGTATAAAAAAAACAAACTGTTGTGAGGTTTCAGAGGAGTTGCGATAACAAACTAATGCAGTAGTATATCTTAGCAAAAATTCGCAGTTCAAAGGGGCACAACTCCTAGGAAAAACCCACAGTTATTTCCTGTCGATAAAAAACATTTGCATTGTATGTCCATATTATATACAAAGCTTTATGAAATTCTGTTGTGATGTTTCACAGCAGTTGCAACTACAGTCTGTTGCGGTTGTATATTTCGGCTCAAATGCTGAGTAAAAGGGGTATAACTCCTAGAAAAAAAATGAATCCTTATGTCTTGTCGATATGTATATCTGTATAGTATGTCCTTATTATCTATGTTATCGTTTCATGAAATTCTGTAGTGCGGTTTCAGAGGGGTTGCGATGACAAAAACAGGACTGACCGATTGATTTATGGACGAACGGTTCCAACACATTTTACCTTCTGCAACTTTGTTGCGTGGATTATAATTAAGTGTTTTCTCTCTTATTCTTGTAAAAAAATTCTTATGAGATATTATAGGGTGATGCGTGCAGTAATTTTCGCATTTAAATAAAGATCATACCAAATTCATTATTCGCTATCCCAAGTCTGTGTACATCCGAGTTGTTTGGTGCAGTGGTCGAAATTGTTCTACCGAAAATTGTTTCTGTTGAGTCTCCAAAAAAACGACCACCACGATTTACAAATACTTTTGTAGTCATGTGACCTACAAACCGTAAGATAATATGTCATAATTCTTAAATATATATTTCAGTTAAATGGAATCTGGAACAGCATCACAATGATAAAAACAAGTTTAACGATCCAGAAAATGTGTAAAGCGTAAGATAAAATATATTAAAAAATTATTAATCAAAATTGAAAAAAACAAAAAAATTATACTTTAAAGATTGGGAATATTTGTCAAATGACTTTTGTATTTATGTTTGCTTATAATAGTAAGCACATCATATAATTGTGAATATCTAGCATTTACGAAAGGGAAATTGATGTTTTGCAAAACCTCTCATATTACACATTTGCCTAATATTAAATAACACGTTCACAAAATGGATTTCGTGACACAACAACAAATACCGACGAGGCCAAGGCATTCGTGATATTCAACGAGTAGGCTTACTTTATACAATTTGAGAATAATACATACATGCACATAGGGTTATATATCTTTTTTTATTAACAAAGCTTTTGATTTTGCCCATCATAAGATTGCTTTGATTATGTGCTTAGAATTGTACAGCAGATTGATACAACATGGTTCAACATGCAAATGATGTATGGCCAATTATGCTTGTTTTATACACAATTATACATAAAAAAATTATGTTCCACAAGGTTGTAGTCTTAGACTTTATTGTTCATATTATACATGTGTGATGTAACACTTATTTGATGAAAAATCCCTGATGAATGTTTAGATAGTTTTCACTCTTTATATTTTATATGTGTATCAGATTTCCAAAAACATCAATAGAACACATGTTATACCAAATTAAATTTAGTGATTTTATGAATTGATGTTGCAAACTTCATTGAAGATTTATGAGCGAATGAAATACAATAGGAAAAATCTGGGACATAGGTTTGGAGGTCAGACTGTGTCGTGCAAGACTCTAGAAAATATTTTAGGATGCTATGAATAACAAAGAAGAGGAATTCATTCAAGTATGGACATCACAATATAGCAACTAATTTCATAAAAAATAATTATATAATAATTATGTTATAATGAAATTATCACAATTTGAAAGATTAATCTTTTTTCTTTCATTTAGTATCTCATTTATAAAATTTAAAGAAAGATGAGTGGAATAACATCAGTTTAAAGATGTCTGATTGGGGACGAACAATCTTTATATTGTTCTACCTTTAAAGAAAAGAACCGCCATTCAGGCAATTCTAATATTTGATACAGATGGACAATCAATAATAATTTAACCACCTGACCCCACCTTGCAATTTGTTTCAATGATAAGTTTAAATTTATAATGAAATAAAGACTTACTTGAGAAGCGTTTGCACTTGCATAACACAGGCAACCGATCTGAACAAGGTCGGAATTGGTAGGTCAGTGAAAGAGAATTATAGGTCTTCACCATGGCAATACACGGTTCGTTTTCTGTTTTAGTAAAATCAATATCATTATCATATCACTTTTACAGATTACGCAATGTTGTATATTTGTCAGAGCTTAGTGTATGACTGCAAGTATCGTCCACTCAGGGGTTGCTTTTCGTTTCGTTTTGTTTGCATTTTCTTTCTTTTGGTTTAAAGCATACTCAAAACTTTGGTTTTCAGTTTAAACGTTTTTGGTTTGTCATATCGAGTTTCTGCATAGCTTTTTACACAAAATAACTTTGCTCATTGTTAAAGATCGAACTGTGCCAAAATGATGTCAGTTGTCAGTATCATTGACCTATGGTCTCTTCTGATAAGTTTTCTCATTGGCAATCATTCCAAACCTATGATCAATTGCGTTTTCGACTTAATTATGAATTAGAATATCCCGTTGGTATCTTCCGTCTCTCTTTAATAAGGTATATTAAGAAATATAAGAAGACCTCCTGCTATGGTTCAAAAGTTGCAGTATTTATTGTGTACACTTATATATTATGGGTTCGAATTCCGGCGAGGGAAGAACAAAAATCTGCGAATTTCAAAGCAAATTTACAGATCTAACATTGTTGGGTTGATGTTTAGACGAGTTGTATATATATATGAAAACTACGCTCAAACCTATAATTGCGTTGGATAAAAACCGCAATTTTTATACGTGTGCATGGAAAACAAATTTCGTTGTAGAAGGGTCTAAAAACAGCACAAACAACATTTTCCAAAAGACCAAAAAAGTGAAAAAAGTATATTTAAACAAAACGCATTTGATACATATAATTATGTTGTTCATGTACACACTGACTTTGTTGATGTGTCCTAAGTTCTGATGTTGTATTAAGTAAGATACAAAATGTATTATCCATAACTTACCTTCTTCATATCTGAAGTACGGTAGCCAATAATCCCAATTATATCCAAAGCCACATTCGTTTTTCGAAAGATATCCGTTATAACGTAAACATGCATTTATAGCTATCCTCCATGTGGCTTGTCTAATATATTCTACAATATAGTTGGATGCAAAGACATTTAACTTCTCCATTAACTAGCTATATATTAGAATGCCTGTTATTTGGAACATATATATGGTAACCGTATTATAGTAGTTTATATAATTTGAAAACATGACTCTTAAGGGTAATTAAGCTATATAACAATTGTTTTTATTCAATAAAAGTCGTTTTTAATAATTGAAAGACATGTTACTGTGTTTTTTTAGCTAAACAAAAAAGCTGACAATCAAATATGATTGTATACTTAAAAACAAATACAAAGAAACCCGCAGATAAAGTACTTAATAAATGTTGTCGAAAATATAAGTGAATATGTATGGTACATGTTCAAGTGCGTTTATATTTTAGAAATATTTCTCAAAAAGTATTGATTAACATTGTGCTGTAATACTTGCCTCCTTCGCAACAAAAACTTTTTTCAGAGTTGCAGTCATTTGTCATTAATGTACCATTTTGTTTGGAAAGACAATGATGTTTATGAGGTTCTCTGCCACCTTTGTGTATTATTTTACTCCTAAAGCCTTGGAATATATGCCATATATTAAAATTAAAAAGTGCATCGTGTCTTATTTTTGTATTAACCTAAATTCAGATTTCTATGAGTAAAAGTGTTGGTAATCGTTATTTAGCACATTAGTCGTGCAGAGATAAGGAATTTTCCAGCGAGAAGTTATTATCCTTTTTTTTTTGCAAAATCAAAATCACTATTGAAAATTAAGTTCTTCCTTGAAATATTGACTGTAAAGAACTTAATTATCTAATTCCGAAATTTCAATGTATGCACCTTTTCTTGAACCCTGACCGTAGTTGAAAGTAGCTTATACAAATATGGGCTATAGTAGTATACCGGTTTCTAAAGTCATAAATTGATTGACGAAAAAACAAATCCGGGGTATAAACTAAAATTGAAGGAAACAAATCAACTAAAATAAAGGGTGCTGAAAATGTTAGATTGAACCAGATGTTATGGCTAGGAAAACCTCCCGCTTTATGATTATATTGAAAAATATCTATAAAATGGTAATACTTCGTACTAGAGAACAGCAAAACCTTACGCAAAAACATTCATTTAAGAGAAACGCATAAACAAATAAAATAAAAGTTTACACAACACGCAAACTACAGAACAACAACAAACATATCCTTTAACGAAAGAACCCAAAGAATATAAATGAAGCAAACAGCAATGCGCTTACGTAACTAACATGCAAACGTTATACAATTATTTACACAATACAAGTCCAAACAATGTTCATTACATTGTTAGTATTCAAAGGCAATTTTTATATCATTATCCCTACAATAGATATAAATTATTAGTTTACTTTTTATTAGTTTAAAGGCTATGTATTTTGTTATTTGTTCCAAGACATTTAATTCAAACAAATGATATTAAACGTATCTTAATTTATTTTTAAACACATAGTTCGCAATCTTTTAACATTTCATGCGCATTTGTCATCACCACGCAAGCCAATATAAAAGGAGAAGCATACTAATATGTGTTTTCCAATAATGATAACATGAGAAATGCCTAAAATAAATATTGCAAAATGTATTGTTGAAAAGGGACGAAAGATACCAGAGGAACAGTCAAATTCATAAATCGAAATTAAACTGACAACGCCATGGCTAAAATGAAAAGGACAAACAAACACACAATAGTACACATGACACAACATAGAAAACTAAAGAATAAACAACCCGAACCCCACCAAAAACTCGGGGTGCTCTCGGGTGCGCCGGAGGATAAAGCAGATCCTGCTCCACATATGGCACTCATCGTGTTGCTTATGTGATGACACATCCGTTAAATTGTCTAATTCGGTTGGTCACATTCATGAAAGGGAAGACATTGTAGTTACGACGTAATGAACATTTCCGATATCATTTGTGAAACGGTTATTCAATAACGGTCAACCAACTCGTGATGGCGTCCGTAAAATTTACGATCGGGTGATTGCAGACTGTACTTTGACCTATCACGGTTTTCTATTACAAAGTGTGACTTGAATGGAGAGTTGTCTCATTGGCACTCATCTTCTTATATCTATCGCTATTATTTTTGCTAATGAGCTTTGTCTAAATGACTATTTGTGTTTCTTCAATACATATGACGTTGCTCTGTACTCATACTCCTCCTCCATTGTGGTATTGTTCTGTTTTAAATTTTGTATTCTTGTCTTTCATATTTGCTTTCTCTTTTGTCTATATGCCATTTTTTGATTTCTTTGATACATTATCTCGTATTTTATTTTAGATGAAATTCATAATAAGCATATAGAAAAGCTGCCACAAGGGTAGGGGAAGCTTCTTCCTTAGATTCCGACTAGGACATACCTAAAAGAACTAAAGACTATATTCTGTTCATACTTTAAACGACAACATTATTTTATTTCTTCCTGTGTAACATTTACATGCTGAACAATTGATGTACGTTAAACGCACGATTCTACTTTAAAGTTAATGTTAACCTAATCAATCCTTCATGGATTGATTGAATATAGATAAAAAGCAAAGAATGAGATTTTTAAAATTGACATATGCCTTTTTGTGCTTCTTTTCTACATTTTGTTTGATAGGGGAATAACACAATATTGACTGCTGTATCCCTATTTTTGACATTTTACCTTTTATGTCTGTTTGTTTTGTTCACGCATTGTTGTCAATATTATGGAATTTGATGCGACTGTCATACAGGTAAGAGGCTTAGCTACATACATATAAAGCCAAGTTCAATCCAACATTTATTACATAAGAAAATGCCTGTACCAAGTCAGGAATATGACAGTTGTTATCTAGTCGTTTGATGTGTTTGTGTCTTTGATTTTGCTATTTGATTTGGGGCTTTTCGTTTTAAACATACATTGGAAGTCAGTATTTTTGTGATTTTACTCTTTTACCGTTGAATTATAAATAATTACAACTTATTCATTCTACTTATGTTATATTGATTTGTATGATAAGTTTTGTAGAAGATAAGAGGACTACTAATAAAAGAAATGAAATTCAATTGATAATATCTTGGCGTTAATTTCGATCTCTGAGTTTGAATGTTTCTCTGGTATCTTTCACCTCTTTTTTATTTTTAAAACAGGACTAGAATTTAAAAGGTTTATATTAATTTAGACAAGTCACCAGTAAGGCGTTGATTCGAAAACCATATATGGTAAGTGTGTTTTGTACACAACTGCATGTTAGATTCCAGGGATTTTTAACTGGAAACGTGGTGTGTATTTCAATTGAGTATTGTCTTATAATTAATAAAGTATGGCATACCTTTTTCAAATCTGAAAATTGGAAGCGTATACCGCGATGTCGAATAAGTTTGATCTACATTTCCTTTTACCGCTGTATTCCAATCAATGCAAACTGGCATCCTCTCTATATGTGACTTTAGCTCGTAGTGATGAATGCACTTACAGACGTTTTTCTAAATTGACAATGCAGAATACAATTATTTGAGTTGCACATTACTAAAATAGATTAATACATAAAATAGTCAAATATCTACTAAATAATTAATTTAAAAAAGACATAGTTTATAGATATGCAGGTTGTGTAGTGATGATACTATATACTAAGTGACAAATAGAGTGAACACGCGGCTCAAGGTATCCTTTATTGCACACATACATGTAGCATTTGTTATGGAATGTAGAAAATGCAATAAGAACATTTTGTATTGGACCAATTTCAATCAACAGCAATAACATTTTTTTTTTTAAAGAAGCTAAATAATCATTATAGTCAATTTGATTTATATAATTTCTTCTGTTTCTTTTAAAAATTGAGGGCGAAGAATATCAGAAGGACAGTCAAACTCGTAAATCGAAAATAAACTGAAAACGCCATATTGTAAAAATAAAGACAAAAAGACAAATAATAGTGCAAAAGAAACACCAAAGAAAACTGAAGACTAAGCAACACGATAACCACCAAAATCTGAGGATGATTTCAGGCGCTCCGGCAGGGTAAGCAGATTATGTTCCGCATGTGGCACCCGTCGTGTTGCTCACGTTATGACAGACCCGGTAAATGGCCTAACACGGTAGGTCAAATTCGTAGTGAAAAGGGAAGTGGATTGAAGTTACAACATAAGGAACATATTCGATATCATCTGTAAAACGGTTATTCCACAATCTACTTAAAGTTATTCAATAATGTACTTTTAGATAAAAATAAAACCAAATAGTTACAGTTCTGTATTGCAGGGAAATTTTCCCCAATGTAGAGTGCACACGATTTTTGTCACTGGGTTTATATGGATTTGAATTTGATGTCAATCTGATCATGTTTACTGTTTTAAAATGGTCTCTTTTTTTCTGTTATTTTTTTATATATTGGAAGGCCGAGCGTTTTCAATATTTAAAATTTAACTGTTGAGAGTGGATAAATATCGTATTGCACGAGATTTGGTAGTGGATTCTGTTTCTCTAATGATTTTTAGACGGTATGAAGACAATCTTAATCCTTCTTTTCAAACAGCCCTCAAAAGATGTGTTTATTCTATGCAACGTTATCAGGCATGGTCGCCTTTTTTCATGACGTCACAATAGGAATTTCAGAGGAAAGCAAGAGAATTTGACTCTACGAGTTTTGACCAATGAACAACTGAGATCAAACGAACAATACGTTGACATGATAATTTTTATGTTATTCTTAACAAAGTATTATGTGTTTAATATTAAAACAGTATACTTACAAAAAATGTAAAGAAATCGCTTTGTATTGTACAAAAATAGGCACATTTGAATACACTGTCGGAATTTATGGCGTACATACTTTTCGGAAAATATTCGTTTAATGTTTTCCTTATTGCACCCTTTATCCCCATCATGATTGTTACGTCTAGGCAACCTAAAACAATATAGAAACACTAAAGTACGCTGGCGTTATGAATAGAAATCCTTGATGATATGCAAAAATACAAATACTAATCAATACTCATATTAATTAAATAAGATCAGAAGTAAACGAATAGGGTATAGCAACCAAAATAAAATCGAAAGGACAACTACAAACATGACAAAGAAACATACATTCTTAAAAAAAAGTCTGTACAAAAAGTTTTCATCAGTAGCCATTGAACTGTACATTATTTTTAGAATTATTTTCGGTATACATTTTTGAGTTTTGTCACCAAAATCATACATTAACATATCATTTTTGATTGAAAAAATGTTGGCTTTTGAAATTTGTATTTGATTTGATAACCCTGAGCGAATCGTGTCATACATTTCAATTGTTTATATGCACAATATTGTTACATTTAATTTCATACACTCGGATAGCGTTCCATGAAATCTTGAAATAGTTTTAAATACAATGAAATAAACTTCTTGATAAAAAGCCACAAAAGATAATTTGTACCAATAAGACAATTTGGTTTAAATCGAATCACCGAATGTTTGTTTTTTGTTTCATTGACTAAATGCAGACATTTGTAAATGGATTTAATGACACGATAATCGAAAATATAGATAAAAGTTAAATTTCAGTAAATGTTGCATACAAATATTCTATAAGTACTTAAAATACAACTTCATTTTGACTAATTCAGTCAGAAATTGCCCAAAAATAAACACATCGCAAGTTAGTTTCGACTCACAGTATATATGTATATAGATTTCTTATTTTTTACCGTTGATCATTAACCGAAATAAAACATGCTTATAAATAATCCTTCTTTACAGTATTCTCTTTTGTTACAATTTGTGATCTGTAACATATTTTTCTAATGTATTCTCACATTCTATTATTGAAATCTAACATGACTGTACGTCATATTACCATAAAAAGATGTCCAATCTGATGTACGATTCCTTGACGACGTCCATGCAGTAAATGTTTTAGGTAATTCATTATCCTCTCTATTCAGGTATATGATGTCGTCTACAGATGGAATGTTGCAGATTGTCTGTGCATCCTCCCATGTAACTGTTGTATGACATTGTAAAAAGAAGTATAATATATCACTGTTGAATCTTGTTTTCACATATTAACCAGTTGAATGGCTTTTACCTGTACATAGATACAAGACGATGTTATATGAGAGCTAGTGAGACAAGTTTGTAAATGTAGACCACTTTATGTAAAAGTACATTCTTCAACACGGAGTCTTGGCTTACACCGATCAGCAAGCTATAAAGGGTCCTAAAAATGAGTAGTGTAAAACCATTCAAAGAGGTCAACCAACGGTCTAATCTATAAAACAAACCCCGAAAATCGAGTAACATTTATGAACCACAGGAAACGACAACCACTGGACATAATTTTCCAGACAAAATTCCAATTTCCCAACAAATTATCATAATATTAATAAGCTTTGAAAATTTGATACATGTGCGATACGATTACGTAAATTTATTAACCTGATATAATTTTTATAATTATCAAATGTTTGATTATTTTTCTTCAATATTTTGAACAATGATGATGATACAAGAGGTGACATTCATAGAGGATACGTCGAGGACAAAAAACTGACATCGCCATTGCAAAAAAATAAGACGAAAAGACAGACGTATCCCTACAGATGTCATACCACCAATTAAAAGTCCCCATCTGTTCAATCAAATTATACAATTTTCACAGCTTTCTAAATATTTTAACTTAAGTTTAACTTATAGAAACCAGGGATATCCTGAATCGTACATGTATCAGCTTTCTACATGACAGTATCCAACAGATGTTTAAAATCATTTAAAAAAGAAAAGGTCTCCCGAATAAAGGTACTACTAAAATTATCCACTGGTTCACTAGATATCTTAAATTAGTATACCATGGAGTGCATTACTCCTCAATTTTGAATGCAAACTCATAAACAAGTAAATTTTTGCTCAAAATGGTCTTAACATTTTTTTCTTTCACCAAAAGTTTCATTTCTGCCAATTTGTTGGTTAGTTTAAGTAAATAATGACATTTAATGCACTATTTTTTGTCCGAGTAGTCCTACTTTCACATACGTTCTTAAATTCAGGGAGTAATTGGTGGTGTGACACCTACAGCTAATTACACATTAACAAAAGTCACATCAACATGGATCCAAAATAGCACCGATGGTGGCATCCGATGTTCTAAAAGTACAATAATTGTAAATCCACTAAGACACATTTTTTTTGTCTTACATCAATGTATGAACATGTTATACCTTAACGAGATAGCAACCCATCGACAAATATAACATGCTTAATCATGCACTATGGGCATTTCAGTATAAACGTGAAAAAAAGTTGTCATATTTATTACTTTCATGTTATTGGAAGCAGGATAAATACACTTTACAAGTCAGTACACATTTCAGAAAAGACAGAAAAAGCGTATACACATACACAGATTGACGTATTTAGTATAAATTTATTGTGTGTATATTATAACATAAAATAGGCTAACCTTGAGATATATTTAACACATAATTCGCAGTCCCAAAATAAGTTTTTAAAAGTAAAATAAACGTCAATACTAAACGCAACATTTCTACCGTTAACATGAATATCATCAAAAACGAATGTATGTCCTTTAGAAAAATAGAGGATATATATATAATTATGTTTTAGTTTTATCATTTAGAATTATTTATTTCAATGATACTTGTAATTTAGCATACTCGATCCAATAGAAATTGTTTTATGTTCCGTTTTGAAATGCTTGTACAAGGAACACACTATGGAAGTACTTAATCGTAAATTTTTCAATGGTGCTTTTGTCAAGAGATTGTTTTCGTTTCAATTTAAAACATACAGACAATACATATTTTACAAATATTTTGGATTTGGCGAATACAATCACTTGTTTAAAGTATTGTTTGAGACCGTACAATTATTCACTTTCATTTCAAATGCTATAGCAAGATTGAGTTTGTTGGGTGAAGTGTTTAAAGTGTTTTTAACTATAATTGTTAAAATGACATACAAATCCTTTTAATCTGTTGACTTGATAGATAAAATTTTACTGACAACATTTTATTGAGATTTTCCATTTATTTGTTTTAAATAAAGTATATCATATTGACCTATAATTGTTTACTTTTATAAATTGTTATTTGGATGGAGAGTTGTCTCATTGGCACTCACACCACTCGTCACGATATTCAATATGGCGGAACAAATTATACGATGGAATACAAATGGATATAATTAGATAGTAGTGTTAAGGAAATGAATATTCAAACATAAATAGGTACGTCATATCCTAGAAGAATATCTAACGAAACGAACTATATATATTGAAAAGCTTTGCATGGATTATAAACAATCTGTTTTGGGGAAATAAGTCCTACATGAACCTGGGTCGCAATTACAAACGTTTTGAAAAAGAAAACATCCGTAGCTCTATGGTCCGCAAATAGTCAAAAAATAACATTAGGACCTAAGCGCTACGGTTCTGCAGCTATAAAAACCAGAAAATGCTATTTCCATCTGAAATTCCGTTAACGGCGTAAACCGTTCCACTTGTATAATGAAATTTCGGAAACAAAATATCCCACGATAGGAAGCTCATATGCACTACTATTTTTATTTTAAAGGTCAGAACATTGAGGTTTATTTTCAACACTAATACGCCCAAGACTTTTGAGAGTTTAAAGGTTTAATTTAGATTCTCTACAACCATCATTTCACTTTGCTTTGTCCACAAATTTACCCGGTTAGCATGTGAATCTTAACCGTTATAAGACCCAAGTTATGTCAAATCATATCTTGTAAGTGTAAACCAAATTTCTAAAGTTTTGATTACGACTTTGAAAAATATAAATGGTTTACCTGATCATAACTAGATACTATAGATACATCTTTATCATTTAGGGGTCTTTATTGTAATTCACAACACCCAAAATGTAAGCATGTGTATTAATCCATGAACTAGGTATTTGTATTAAGTTATTATACAATAATATAATGAGTAGCTATATAATATATTTTTAAAAGTTAATAATTTATATTATTTTACAAGCACTATGAGTAAGGTTGCAATGTCATTAGACAAAAATGACTTCAAGTCAGGAGCCTGTTATTCAGGGATTGTCTTTTGTTCAAGTGTTACATAATTGTTTTTCGTTCATTGTTTTTTCATACATATAAGGCCGTTAGTTTTCTCGTTTGCATTGTTTTACATCGTCATATCGGGGACTTTTATAGCTTACTATGCGGTATGGACTTTGCTCTTTGTTGTGGGCCGTACGGTGACCTATAGTTGTTTTTTAACATGTCTGTATCAGTGTGGTCTCTTGTAGATAGTTGTCTCATTGGCAATTATACCACATTTTCTTTTTTTATATTCACTGTATTAAGCGGTATAATGTAAGTTGGGTTATATAGCCACAAACTTTATTGCTCTTTTTATTCACAATTGTCCATTCCTTTCGTACTTCTTGACGGTTTCTTAAGATACCAGTGACTAATGAAAATGAGTAATCGGAATAAAAAGGAGGTAAACTTTATTATTTGGTTACTGAACTTGTCAAAAAAATAAAATAGTAAAGGTTAGAATTATTATAATCATAGATATAGAACAATTTTTTTTGCATCTGTATATTATATACATGTATTTATATATAACAGTTCAAGTTTCCGTTTCTTCGGTTTGAACATCAATGATATCCTGCTGGCAAGGTTCATCCATTTGAACGATATTTTGACGCATTTCCCACGGCTCAACATAGTTGTCACGATTTGTTTTGTTTCCATTATGACATTTGTCCTTATTCTTTTTACTATTTCCATCTCTCTGTACCACCGGTCTTGTGTTGGTGTTATTCTTTCTTAATTTCTGGTTGGCGTTCGGACACACTTGTAAAGCTAAGCGCTTTCTGAATTTGATTCAATAAAAAAAACATATAAATTATATGTTTGTTATTGGTTAGTTTAAATTAGCATTGGCAACGACAAACATAAGGCAATATTTAGTGTTTATAAAATGAAGTGGCATGATACATGTGATATAACGAGAGGTTCTAAAGAATATCGCTCACTTAGGTATCTATAGTTATCAAGATAAAAGATAAATCAAAATATTAGTCAAATCCCAATTAAAGAGTAGGATTTGTAATGAGAAGTTTACTTATTTGTAGACCTTGTTTTTTATCATTTTAAAAGTGGCTTTCTATCTTAATAGTTTTCAAACTAAGAGGCAGAACACTTGGTTTTGGTGAGTAAACTTATTAGTAGGTCTTTCCTTGTTGATCCTTTTTTTCTTATTTTCTGTGCTAGTTCAGTAGGATTGGACCGAACACAATATTAGCAAACAAAAATTCAGGTTAACTTTATCTCAAATAACTGATGATAAACTAGTGAAGTATTTTAACCAATTATTTCGGTGAAGGGTTTTTAGTATGAGGTTCGAGCAGTGAAATAAAAAGTAAAACTTTCTATCCAAATACAGAAAGTTGATGAATCCTCTCAAATCAAACAAGGCGTCTTTAGTTTGGGAATATTTTGCCTTTTCTTTTCTCTCTATTGTTTTGTGTACTTGATTGTCTTTACGTCCTCTTTTGTTTTGTCAAGGCTTTTTCAATTTCTCTTGGACTGGAATTTTTAATGTCGCCTTGGTATTGTCAGTCTCTTTTATCCAGTTAGAAGTTAATTTAATTTTAACTGAAAGTAGTATTTATTTACTTTCATTATTACTCATAAATACACATTCTTACCTGAAAATGACCAGAACAACACATAGACTGCACAATCCGAACAGAACAACATTCACAACGACTATGTTTCCTACAACTAGTTGAATATAAATGTAATGACATTTTTTTTAGATATATATATTCTTATTCAAACAAGTAATTATCTAATGCACTTTTTCTTATACACGATTTTATATCTGATGTTTGCAAGAATTCAGTGTTAAATGGAATACAACAACAGGGTGGAACAGCAACTTGTTTTCTCATCCGAGTTTTGTTATTCCATGATGATGATGCATGATTTTTTATAACTTTTCTTATGACGTATTGTTCACTTACAAATTATAAGAATAACTCTTACTGTCTTATTGCAATACTTAACCATGAAATTAATTGATAGAACATCAATATTAAACAATGTGTTGTTATAATTTACAAGTCTTTTTCTCATTAATGCGTTGTAGAACAAAACGCTCAGTTAATTGGTAAATACCATGTCTTTCTACATCAGACATATTTGTTACTGTAGGCCATGTTGTTATCTCGAAGTTTGATTCGGTTGAGCATGAAGAAAACTCATTTCCCTGATTCCTCAATACTGGGGTGCTGATAAGACCTGAAAACATATAGCAAGAATCAACATTGTTTAATAACACTGGCATAATTAAAAACAATGTGGTTTTTTTAAAGAACAATCGACGCAGTTTCTCAATGTAGTTTTTCATTAAACGATTTTAAGCTGTCTTTTAGAATGAGATGATATCATGATATTATGAAATAAATCATATCACAAATTAACGTGGTTATTAGAAAACAATGAGGTCAATTATTAACTAAAGATTATTAGTTATTTATTTCTAAATCTGATACCTTTTCCATAATGCAATGTTTTACAATATATATTACAGCTTTGAAGTAATTCAAAGAAAGATACTGACTTGTGCATTTTTTAGCATATTTACCAGACGATATCGGGATTTAGGTACTTAGTCGGATCTTAAAATATGTACTTGCTTTTTTTGTTTACAAACCGGTATTGATAAAACTAAACAAACACATTTGTTCAGGACTAAATTAAATAAATATTTTGGTAAGCTGATACAAACATAAGATTTTTATTGCGTCTTACTCTTTGAGAAGCAAATAATCTTTAACTACTTTATTGAAATATTGTAGAAAAACGTTTATTATGAGCTATGAAAGTAAAGAAGCATTTTTCTGAGGAATTTTTTTTTTAAATTTCAAAGAAATCTTTTTTTAAGTTGGTTAGCTTTCATTAGTCTTCACTGTCCTATAGATAAACAACTTTTGATTAAATTAAGAATTTAGAATCTTCATTGAAGGTGGTGCACGAATGCACAGTTCATTTAGTAAAGGTTTTAAGTAATTTATGGTTACAATATCCCTGGTGTAATAATTTACCAGAAATACATAGGTTGCGTTCGTTAAAATAAAAACGTCACAACAGACACGGGCATAGCGAACAAGTTGTGAAATATAAACACCGTAAGATGATGCAAAAGGAACATCATCATCTAAAAATAGCAAATAAACAATAGGGAACGAAAAATCGTCTCTTTTGTCGTAAATTGTAGTGTGTAGTTTCCTGTTTAAAACCGAGATATCTAAATCCAGGAAAAGATAGTTATTACTTAATAAATTTGATTTATTTAAAGTCAGTTCCTTGGGGTAAATTTCAGCAGTATATGGAGAATATTCTTGATTATTTAACGAAAAAATATCATCAAGATAACGGTAAGTGTTGTTGAATTTATCAATTAAATGCAATTTCGCCGGGTCTTTACTGAGTTTAGTCATAAACTGTGATTCTTAACAGTACAAAAACAAGTCTGCTATTAAAGAGGCACAATAAGTGCCCATCGGATACCTATAACTTGTCGATAAACTTTGTTGGCGAAACGTACGTAAATATAATAAAGGAGAAAATTAACAGCTGCAATCATCTCATCACACCTCCAGTAAGTATATCTAGCATATTTACCTTTCTCATTAGAAAAGAAGGCTTTAAATATGTTGCAGCAAATAAATCTACATTCAGCTTTATCAAACGACCATTTAGTTAAATAGGAAAACTTTTGTTGAATAAGATAGTGTGGAAGTGTAGTGTAAAGAGAAGAAAAATCAAAACTATTTTGAATTATATTGATGTGCCATTTGTATGCAAGAGTACATTCCTTTGTATTATGTGCTGATTCGAAAAAAAAGTTATGCGAGTAATGTCTCCCATTAACAGGTTCATTATTTTATAATTTAGTATAGATTTCTGATTAAATTTTGAATGATTACAAAATTTAATGTTTAAAATGATTACAAACCAATGTAAAGAACCGTTCATTATTTTTGAAAAAGACTATAAATGAAAGTACAATTATTAATTTCCCCTTCATAATATATTGATTGGGAAATTAACCAGAGTTATCTAATATTTATCACAAAGAGGGACTAGCAAGCAACTTTTAATTGTATGTTATTTGACATTTCAAAAAACAATGTTCCACTATAAACGAATGTTACTTTATTAAAATATAAGGACTCTGTTAGCTAAATCTACAAATTGTGTTAGATATCATGAATTTTTAAGTTGTATCATATCATAGTAATGCTGTATTATCACGGTGGTTATGGTTGTCCTGCGAGAGAACGTACTGTGCTGGTGATTTGGTCCTGACGGGTGCTGGTGGGTCCTGATTTTGTGCTGGTGGGTTTGTTTACATTGCATCAGAACGGCAATAAAACGACTATTGTGTTGCTTAAGTTTTCTCTGATGCGTCATCAGTACCATGCAAAGTATATTACAACAATATTATATTGCAAAAGTCGTGCAAATTCGTTAAACGGAATTGTCCTGACGCGGTGCTGGTGATAAGAAAAGCGGTCCTGGTTCTGTGCTCCTATGTCCTGGTTCTGTGCCTTTATATTTTAGTTAAAAGTGGCATATATTCAAGATCATTGATGCTGTACTGTTATTTACTAATTAACTGTTGCCTGGTTTCTTGAAATTGACATTGTTGTGAATCCGTGTACTGTTATTATGCAAGAAAAAATACCCTTATTTTTTTTATTTTTTTTTAAATTAGCTCTAATCTTATTTATTGGCCTGTTAATGGAACCCTCCTTGTCCCCTTTTAAGATAAGAAAATGTGTTTACGATTTTCGGGATTACGATCATTTTGCAAGATCACCAAAATACGTTGTAATTTATACAATACTTATATAAAGTAGATGATGTGGTATGTTTGTTGTCAATGAACAAATTTCCATTAGAAACCAAAGGAAGTATGTGTTCATAACCATACGTCATCGTAATACCTTCAACAATAACCCATTAAATAAAAATGTAAAAGGTTTTGCATAAAAATGGAGAGCAAAAATATAGAACAAAGGACTTTCTGATCGTTTGAATCATATGTCTTTATCAGCTTAAAACACATTTGTTTGTGAACAATTGAGTGCTGACTATAAGAATGAAAATAGTATTGCGGGTTTGTTTGTTTGGGTTTTATTGGGGGGATAGGGATAAGTAAGACCGAGGTTACAGTGAAAGTTTTAAGCTTGGAATAGTTTCCCATAAGATGAAAAAGTTTGTATTTTAAAAGAAAAATGTATCTTATAGCTGTTAAGAATCACTTGCTGTATCTGTAAGATTTTTTCAACATAACTTTTTTGTCTGAATGGTTATCAGTTTTTTTTCTTCAAAAGATCGATAGAACACTAAAAAAATCACTATTTTATGAAAGGGCAGACTAGAATATGTCAGAGAACGAAGACGAGATAACCTAGAGAACACTAACAAAACTTAGATTTCTTAAGCTTTTTCATTTCAAAATTCCAATATTTTTGATAAAAGAATTACGGGTGAGGAAGAGAACAATGTGTCCTACTTTTACTATATTTAAATATTTTTAAGAATAAAAATCAAATGTGCCTTAGTTATAATTGAAAATGAGTAAATGAAAAAATGGAAAAAAATACCTAACTAAAATACACTTTTATTTTAATATTGGTAATATCACTAAGCTTTTACGTTTTGTGTGTCAAACACACCATCTCTGTAGTAATGACTCCTAACTAAGATATTTCACTTCATCCATATTTTTCTGCATTTTTTTTTATTGTGAATTCTTACAATTATTATATTAAAATGTAGCTTAAATTATATTTAAAAAAAACTGAATCTGAAGCCAGACATATCAAACATTTTTGTTTCCATCTATCAGTTTTCAGGACAGTAACAATCAACGTAAACACGCCTGGAAAGTAAAATGCGTACTCGGCTGTCTGTAATCGACCATTTTTAGACACCCTCCTAAAAACAAACCGGGGTGGGGGTTCAGAGATGCAAATTAAGTACTTAGATCAATATTTTATCTTTTCGGGTATGGTTTATGAACCCTTCTGTGGCATGTCAATTACGAAATGTGCAAACTGCAAAAGTATCAAAACAGCTGCAGAAAATGAATAATAGATACATAATTTTGTATATATGTCAAGGGGAAACTTCTTGCAAAGCATTATTATTTATATAGATATAGGAAGATGTGGTGTGAGTGCCAATGAGACAACTCTCCATCCAAATAACAATTTAAAAAGTAAACCATTATTGTTAAAGTACGGCCTTCAACACGGAGCCTTGGCTCACACCGAACAACAAGCTATAAAGGGCCCCAAAAATTACTAGTGTAATTATAGTTCATTATTGTATTTAGTAGAAAAAGAGAATTTGGTGAAAATAAAATCACTATTTTTGTAGAAAATTCACAGACCTTTGTACAGAGATTTTTGTTATGTTCAGCATGGGATCAACGCAAGGGTACATTATCCTTAAAAATCTATTTAAAAGTATTTGAAACTAACGTTTGCTTTGTTAATTGTGCATTTCAAAATTCCCCAAGGGTTACTGGGAAATAGAAATATAGTCACTTAGTCTTCTCCCGACCGGCAGTAAAACTCTTGCCGAAGTGGGGCGTCCGTTTGGCTGTGCGGGATCTATCAAGTTCGCAGTCGCGTCCGGTCAGAATGGGGACGTTAAATACGATGTCTCGTGCACATTAAGAACCCTTGCACCAACTCTTTGAGAGAGCCGTGGTGTAGTGGTAGTGCATCGGACTACTAACACAAAGGTTCCTGGTTCGATTACCGTGCGGGATGAAAATTTCAGGAACTCGATTTTCGACCCTCCCTTGACACCATTTGCGAGTATGGTCTTAAAGAAACGATGATAGTCCGTCGGAAAGGGACGATAAATGGCTGACCTGTGTTAAGAGAGAGGGCCATATCTCTTGCACGTTAAAGACACCCTTGTAGATTTCGAAAAAGAGTAGGCTAATGCCGCTACAAGGCAGCACTCGCACTCGCAAAGTGGAAAGGGATTAATATAAGTTGCAAAACTTGTTTCCCAATCCACTATAAATAAATATGTTTAAACTAAACTAAAACTCTTTGAGGGGTCCGTAGGTGGCCTGCTGCAAGGCAAACTTTCTGTTCCTATCCAATACATAAAATTAAGAATGGAAATAGGGAATGTGTCAAAGAGACAACCCGACCAAATAAAAAACAACAGCAGAAGGTCACCAACAGGTCTTCAATGTAGCGAGAAATTCCAGCACCCGGAAGCGTCCTTCAGCTGGCCCCTTAACAAATATATACTAGTCCAGTGATAATGAACGCCATACTAATTTCCAAATTGTACACAAGAAACTAAAATTAAAATAATACAAGACTAACAAAGGCCAGAGGCTCCTGACTTGGGACAGGCGCAAAAATGCGGCGGGGTTAAACATGTTTGTGAGATCTCAACCCTCCCCCCATACCTCTAACCAATGTAGAAAAGTAAACGCATAACAATACGCACATTTAAATTCAGTTCAAGAGAAGTCCGAGTCTGATGTCAGAAGATGTAACCAAAGAAAATAAACAAAATGACAAAAATACATAAATAACAACAGACTACTAGCAGTTAAATGACATGCCAGCTCCAGACTTCAATTAAACTGACTGAAAACATCCTCATTTTCCAGTGGCAGTCCAAAATTCCACGACCATTGGCCTCTTTTATGACAAGACCTACCTATTGTATTTATTGTGAACTTGTTCTTGTCCTGAATATGCATGAAATATTTGCCACTGGACGTTAAGCAACCAACAATCAATCAATCAATAGCTTCATACTACCAATTGAGTTTAAAACAAGTATATAAGTTTAAAAAAGAAATTCTCAGATTTAACACCTACATTTAACTTTAAAAGGTCATAACAGTTTAAAACAATACAAATCTACACACACACACAAACTAGCTTAATTTCAAATGGTTATCAACCTGAAACTCTATCAGATCATATATAAGCTCACCTTTGTCGAGGTTCATGTATTGTCTTGAGGTCCGCAATTACAAAAAGATCTTTTCTGAAATTACTTGACCAAATGTTACCAAATGATTTTTCAAGAATGAATCTAGGAAAAACAATATGCATCAACAAACATGACCACTGTCTGTTAAAATGTATTCGAGTTTTTAGTTACAGCCGATTCCATTAAGAATGTAGGCAAACATAATATCTTTGGTTAGCTAGCTTGTTAGCTAAACCGTACCCTCCTTTCGAAGTAGCCTGGTCGTACAGACAGAAAGATGTGTCATTTGTCGGACTGGTGTATACTCTTAAAGTAGGGTAGTTTACATTACCTAACAAAGACTTTTCTGTTTATCAAGCAATATAACCAAAGATATTCCCTTTGAAATCGGCTTTAATACCAAAAGTTCAAGCAATTAGGGCAAAACTTTCCGAGTAAAAAAAATGAAAATGTCTATCTACCTTGCACATTTCAGAACATTCAGATCAGATAACGAAACTGGGTCCAGCAACATTTATAAGCAATTTAAGATTTTAACCCTCACAGTGACCATTCACTTTCAATTCATGATCATTAAATTGAACTGTAAAACATTTCTTGGTACCTTCTTAATTCCTTTATAAGTCTTATGTAAACATAATTATGACAATAACTGTTGTGAGCACAAGATTCACTGCACACTTTTAAAGTTCTGGTTCATCAAACATTAAAACGTGAACTTAAGTTTTGAGACTTTTTAAATCGACACGATTGAGATTTTTGTATATGAGAACATGGTTTATCTATTAGTTGAAAATGCGGCTTTGAACTAGCTTTCAGTACCTGCGAGCATTCGTCGTTCAATAATGTGTGTCTTTGTGTTATTATTTAATGTGATACATTTTTGTGTTGGTACACCACTGTAACCGGCAATGAAAGATGAAATGAGGAGGCTTGGTTAGGTGGAAGTGGGAAGGGGTATGCGGAGCGCTGACAAACATGTCTATGCGGCATGGGCTTTGATCATTGTTGAAGCATCAATGTAAGGGGCATTTAATATCTTAATAAAACTATTCTTATTTTAGATACTATATATTGTTCTCTGATATTGGACGAAATATTTTGCCCTTTTATGTAATTATGTTATACAAGTTACGATCATTTTAGAACACATATTAAACAGCCAAAAGGATGCACAAGAGCTAAAATAGGAGTCATAGATCCTATTGACAACAATTATCTGCCAAATTTTATTGATTTTGTAACATTTGTTTCAAATATGACCAACCTCTTATTCAAAATCACCAGCACCGTATCAGGACCCACCAGCACAATGACAGGACCCACCAGCACAGTATCAGGACATGAGTAAATTGAGAAAATGCTAAATTTTAATAAATTGCAATATTTTTTTACTAAATACTTTTGTCGTGTGGATTGCGGTATAGAAAGCGGACTCTATGAGCATTTTTGTTTTATTTTTTCAGTTCGAGATTTTCTGAAAATGAGCATTTTTGTGTTACGCTTACTGAAACAGTTTAGAGGGTCAACTTTTCAATGGTTTATATATGAACCCATAAGAAACAAAATTGAAAAATCTCAACTGTTTTCTTCCATTTTTTATGAGTGAAAACCTCAAAATCATCATTTTCGTCTTTGTTTACATTTTTTCATTGATCACCAGCACCCGTCAGGACCGAATCACCAGCACAGTACGTTCTCTCGCAGGACAACCATACCCACCGTGATTATAATACTTAGAATGTGTAATTCAATTGCCATTTATATAACTATCCACAAGATATATTAGTAACTATAGGTAACCAAACGGTTACACCAAGTCTACATCAAGGATGTATAAATATGTTTTGTGTATCAAAAAAGATGTATTAATAGCATGAATTTAGTTTGGAAAAAAATATTTGTTGAGTGTTTATTGGCAGCGAATAAAAAGTATTTAAATATATTTCTGTTCAGTGAACATATTAATAAGATTAGAGGCACTATACTTACTAAGTTAAATGTACTGTCCTTGATTAAACAATAGTTTAAGCATTGACATTTGAAAAAAGAAACTTACTTGAGTAGCTTTTGTCAACGCATAAAACAGGCAAGCATTCTGTGCAAGATCTGTACTCGTAGGTCAGTGATCGAGAATTATTGGTCCTTAAGATCGCAATACACTGTTCATTTGCCTTTTCTAAATGTGATCACAATCATTAAAACATCATAGTCAGAGATAAAACAGATACACTAGTGTAAAACTACCCTCATATTCATTCTGCATTAATGTGATTAAGCGTGATATCTTTTTGTTTTGTTTTCGCTAATCGACACGTACGTTATATTTAAACAGCAGTTGTCATATTCTTTTTTTTTATCAGTTAAAAGGTTAAGCTTAAATTTTTCGAATCCACAGTATCGTACATGTAGAAATAGAATTTTAAAAAAGAGACTTTTAGTCAGAAAGACAGTATATTTTTTAATTTGTTTATTATTGTATAACCCAATATTTACGAAAACTCGAAATGACAAGTTGCTTTACACCCCTAGGTCTTCGTTGGATCCGTTTTATTTTTGTACTCCTATTTGTGACATTTTGTTCACGCATTATTGTCAATTTAATAGAAATTGAGGCAACTGTCGTACAAGTGAGATGTTTAATCGCTATAGAAACAAGGCTCAAGCCACCATTTTGTACACATGTACCAAGTCAGTATTATGACAGTTGATGTCCATTCGTTTTATATGTTTTATTATTTGATTTTGCCATTTGATTAGGGACTTTCTGTTTTGAATGACCTCAGGGTTCAGTATTTTTGTAATTTTACTTGTTTTAGGCACAAACATTTCGATTCATAATTGTATACTTGTTGTCGTCCAATAATTAACATCTATACAAAGCGAAGTCATATCGCATATTTGAAGTCAACAGAGAATGATGCAAAACAATCAACTGCATATGAACTTTGTTACACAGAAAATAAGTGATTCAGGAAACAACGATAATTCTAACGGATGTGTCTGATTCAATTTTATATTAAACAAAACGAAAGAGAAAAGATGAGAGTCAGTGTCTGGCCATGCTATTGCTAATATGTTTTCACCCTTCAAACCTTTCTACATTTTTTTCTACATTTTGCATCAAAGGACAATTATGATATCATTTAGTTTGTTTCCTAAAGGCAATACACATCCTTACTTCCAACAACATTTTAATTTAGTTTCAACTCGTCTTTCTGATATAAATGTACGTTAAACGAAGGAAAAACAAAAATGCTTTGCCTAAATTTATCAGCAATTCAGTTTTGCCTATTAGCTATCGTTTAAATTTGTGTGCGTAGAAGTAAGTCTTATTTTTGTTTTTATCTTTAAATACAACCATTGACTTTTATTTTAAAAATAAAAAAAATAAAAATTCACTGTAAAAATTGTCCTATTTTGAAACATTCAGAGGTAAATTTGTTGTACTTTTTTATTTCAAATTACGTAACAACGTTCATGTTATTAATTCCAAATGTAAAAATCATAAAACAGGTGCTGTTACATTATTTTTTTAACGCTGCTTTGGTAGATCAATGCAAACTGATCGTTATCATATGGCCCTGTTGTGTCATATGTTGCATATCTGTTAATACAGACAATGCAATGCTCGCAACGAGCTTCTCTAAAAAAAGTATTTTTTCTTGAATAAACTGAATGTCTTTTTCCTTTTGTTATAAAACATGTCATTTTAAGCAGATTTTTTTATTTTTGTCATACTTGGTTCAATAGTTTGAAAAAAATCTAGTAAAATGCCATAAGACATTCAAAGCTATTCAAACAAAATGTCTTCGAAAAATCCAAATCAAGCTGAATCATGATAGAATATAATGTGGACCAACAGATGTTCAAATATTTATCTCATCTGCAGTAGAATATGATACAAAATATGACTTTAGGATAATAAATACCACTAATTGACCTATTTTTCTTCATTTTAGGGTCTCTTTTGATCAATTTATACCTTTTTGTCCTCAAAATGTCAACTATCTAAGCCACAAACTTAATATTTTTTTATAACTTTCAGTAAATAACGAAGGAAATATGATAATATGTGTGTTAGTGACGTATTCAAGCTGAAAGTACGATCCAGATAATAGTTTAGTGAGGTTTAAATTATTTTTTTCGTTAAACTTAAATTTTCGCTGCGTTCAAGATGGAACCATAAAAAGCTTCCATTTTAGTGAGTTTTTGGTGAAAGTGCCTCAAAAACAATTTAATTTGTTTATACCTGTATATAATTATTACAAACAAAACCAAATATCAATGATATTATAGATCTCCCCTTCAAAGTGGAACCTATTACTATATAATAACTTTGTTAAAAAGGAAAGACGTTTCTTATTACCGTACCTTCTTCATACTTGAAGAATCTCATCCATTGGTCCGAAAAGTCACTCTCTGTTTTTAAAAGCGATCTGTTTACTGTACAATTGTAAATAGCAGTAGTCCATGTGCCGAATCCAGAGAATCCTACAATTAAGATTGTGTAAATGAACAATCAATATTGCGAGATACATTAGTTAACGAAACACATACCTAAGCACAGGTACATAGACCATATAACTTTAAGATAATTAACATGTACCTCAAAATGTTCATGCTAACAGTATGAGGATTAAAATTCTAATTAGTTTGTCATTATGTTTAAATCTCTACTCACTATTGACATGTTTTTGCAGCCTAAGATCTTCAATTAAAAAAATACCCGCCTGACCTGTACTCTTACCGATTGTGTCATACTTTTGATTGTGATATTTCGACAAAAATTGTATGTATGACTGTCGAAGCTACCGGTATCGTTTCTTTTTTAACTCATGTGATGGCTTGTTTGTTTATATAAATGGCATAGCTTGGAAACTAGCAAGGTTGAATAAGACTTTTATTTGCATTATTTGTCTGTTTGTCTTTCTCTTTTCTAGCCATGGCGTTGTCAGTTTATTTTCGATCTATAAACTTGACTGTCCCCCGGTATTTGTCCCCCTCTTTCGTAAGATTTAAAAAAGAATAGCTAGTTTAATACGTACACTTTGCCGTTATTGGTTTCTGAATTGATTGATGCGGTTTTAAAATCGGTAATGTCCACTAAGATAACCATATCCAGAAATGTCATTTTAAATTATATTATTACCGATAGGTATTAGATCTACCAGCAAAATACAGACAATCATTAAGACATGTTAAAACAAACAACACAAATCATGAAGAGACGCATGCAGAATCAGGTACTTAACAGGTTTTGTCATCAATAAATCAAACATATTATTCATTTTAATAAAACAAAAAACAGAAATGCTCATGCTAACAGTTGACTATGAGATTTGAGAATGGTTTAGATTAAATTGGCTAATAGACTGAACAAAGCATACACTGTGCTCGTCGTTTTATATTCTAAAGCTAAAGATTTCAAAAACAATGAAAAAGGTTCTATAATAAATTGTTGAAAAACTTGCCTCCTTCACAACTAAACCTCTTTTTAGAGATGCAGTCATTTGTCGTGAACGTACCATTTGTTTTGGCGAGGCAATAATATTGATCAGGTTCCCCATCACCATTTTGAATGATTGTAGTCCGCAATTCTAAGAGTGTATGCAATATATTAAAACTGTATCGTGTCATATTTTAAATACAGAGGTATGTACTGGATTGAACTAGAATACCAGAGAAAGTTAAGATCTTTTAAATTATATATAGAGGTACACAGTATTTATCTTAGTTTTACCCTTAAATGCTGAAATACTTAATTGTCCATTATCTTATATTTTACTACTAATGTTGACTATCAACACCTTAAACTTAGTACTGTAACCATGGTAGCTAGACTAAGTAATTTGTGCAATAACCTGATTGAATTGAATCTTTGCCGGTTAATTTTCAGTCTTCTTACATTTTTAATTGTGTTAAAACTAACATTACAAATGCATGTGTCTTTCAGTGTGAATATCATGCTACGTCCGTTAATTTTTAAGTAGAGGTGTCTAAATTCAGCTCGAACAACATACTCCAAAAGACAAAACACGTAAAAACTATATTTAAAAAACGCATTTGACTAGCATGTCGAACAATTGATATTCTAAAACCCTGCTGACTGCAATTGGCGATTTACAAATAAACGAATCACCATATGTTACATAATGGACCTTATCATCAATCTATAACCAAACAGAATTCAACAAAAAAAACTAGCGGAAATGATGGTATACCGCAAACATGACACACTAGACAACTCGAAGACCTAGGCTCTATATATATCATATTTGTCTGATATTATAGGCAAACCAAAATTAGTTTGTGCGCATCGAAACTATTTCTTTAGCGTTTTGTATTTAATTTACAAAAAAAAATAAGCAAGATAAACGTCACTACACATGAAACAAAGCATTTAACAGAGACAAACATTGCATTTTACACTAGTGGTGTTTTTAACATTTGTTGTGGCAAATAAGGGATTAAAGTCGTAATTTTCGGGGGAATCCTCTCTATAATGACGAAAAATGTTATAACTGACCTCGGATTCCCGATTGTCTATACAAAGACAATCTGACATACCTTTTTCAAATTTGAAGATTGGAAGTGAACTACGCGATATTGAATACACTTCATCAACACTTTCCATGTGTGCAGGATCCCAATAGATACAAACAGGAATCTTCACTAATGTTGATTTCAATTCATATTCATAAAAACACTTGCAAACTTGTTTCTAAAATGACAAAGCAAAAGAGATACTTAAAAAATGAAAAAGTCATATTGAAAATGTTGTTTTGAAAAGTTAAAAACTCATCATGATGATGACGATGACGATGATGATGATGATGAAAACGATAAGCAGTACTTTTTACTTACAAAAAATGTAAAAATATTGCCTGCTGTCGTAGTTGTGGTACAGAAATATGCACACTTGAAAACGCTTTTGAATTCAACGGCATGTGTACTGTTAGGGAAATATTGGTTTAATGTGTGTTTTATATCTGTAGTTTTAACCATGTTAACTGCTACGTCCAAGCAACCTGTAAAATAAATGAATTTGCAAAACAATACACAGATGCATGTACAATTTAAATGTAAAACGTTCAAAAAAATGTTTAGATGTTTAAATATGCTTACATATAATAATTAGCAACACATGTGACATGCTACACTCGACACTTTTTGGTTCAAGCTTTCAAGAAAAATCTCAAAAGTCATGTTTACAAAGTATCTGAAATTCATTTCAGTAAAGTAGGTTCAAACAATGTGACTAATTGTGTCCACTATTTTGATTACTACTAAGCTGTTATATATTTGATACGTTGTCTGTGGCGATCAGTTATTATTGGTAGAGAATACTCTGACAAAACTAACGTCCTACGGTCAAAATACAAACCGGTTATTTTGGTCAATTTTAAGACTTAATCAACGCACTAGTCTCGTCCATGGTGCAAACACAAAACAGCAGGTTCAACATATCTCTGATTAAATTATTTATACTTTCAAATCTTAATTATAAAAAGAAGATATGGTATGACAATAAAACTATAGATTATACGGCCTTTAACAATGCGCAATGCTTATACTGCATAATCAGGTGTAACAAGTTTCGAAATAACAAAATGAGTGTAAAATTGTTTAAATATTTCAAACAAGAAAATTACGACTTGTTTTATGAACAAAACATTGAACGAAAAACGCAGCAACAAACGACAACTGAAATACAGGCTCCTGACTTTGATTACCTTAGCCGTATTTGGCACAACATTTTGGAATTTTGGATCCTCAATGCTCTTCAACTTTGTATTTGTTTGGTTTATAACTATTTTGATATGAGCATCACTGATGAGTCTTATGTAGACGAAACGCGCGTCTGGCGTACTAAATTATATCCCTTGTAACCATTTGAACTGGGAAATATAGCATATGGCGGACTAAAATAGTGTTTTGTTGCTGAACCTTCCCCTGACTTGAGACAATGGTGTTACATTTGGAAATAAAAAAAGAATATATAAATCAATCGAAGAAGCTTAACTTATCAAAACAAATAGAAATACATAAAACAAAATCACAGAGTGGATTTAAGAAATAAGACGGGTACTTGTACATACCTGGAACAAAACGCCAATAAATACCGGTCTGAGAGTACTTACAGCTAGTCTAAACCTCACTCCCCCAAAAAAATTAGCATGCAATCTAAGACTAAAATACTAATATCCCAGCGTTCATTATCACTGAACTAGTCTATATTTGTTTAGGGGCCAGCTGAAGGACGCCTCCGGGTGCGGGAATTTCTCGCTACATTAAGACCTGTTGGTGACATTCTGCTGTTGGTTTTTTATTTGGTCGGGTTGTTGTCTCTTTGACACATTCCCCATTTCCATTCTCAATTTTTTTTAAACGGAGTAATTTAAAAAAAAAAGATAGTCTTTAAAGAAAATTCTTTGTTCAAAATTAAAAAAATCCCCTTTTCTATTCTCAATTCTAAGGGTATGAAAAGGATATAATCTGTCTTTAATTGCCTCAAAATTGTTTTAATAACACAAAATATTGCATGCTAGGCGTTAATATAGACTTTGGTAATACAGATTTGTTAAATAGTATTCCAAACTGCAGATTTCGTATAATTCGTTGAATTTCAAGATACTGAATTAATTAACTGTGTATTGTTGTCTATTGAAAATAAGTCGCAATTAGAAATGCGCTCAATATCCTCTGCATTCATACTATTAAAATAAGTAAATTAATTAATTTACAAAATGTTATTAAGAATGAATGATATACCTGAATTTTTAATATGATGGAAAGAGAAATTACCATAAAAAGATGTCCAATCTGAATTTAGATTGCGCGACGAAGTCCATGCGGTAAATCTTTTGGGTAACTCGTTAAAATCTTTCGTTGTGTACATGATGTCACCAATAGGTGGAACATTACAGAGTTTCTGTGCATTCTTCCAGGTTACTGTCATGAATGTATAAAAGCAACATGTCTTAAATACGATTGATATGTAAAGCCTTTTGTATTGTTTTTTAATTACATAATTTAGTTGATTGAAGCATAAATAGTACTTTATGTCTTTCCTACCCGTTTTTATTAGAACTTGAAACGTAATATGCACATGCTGTACCCCTACTTTTGACATTTTTACTTATTGTGTCTGGGTTTTTTCTCGCACCGTTGACAATGTAATGGAATTTGATGCGACTGTCATACAGGTCAGAGGTTTAGCTAGCTATAACACCAGGTTCAATCCACAAGTTTCTACATAAGAAAGTGCCTCTACCAAGTCAGGATAATGACAGTTGTTATCCATTCGTTTGATGTGTTTAAACTTTTGATTTTGCCAATTGATTTGGGGCTTTCTTTTTGAATTTTCCTCGGAGTTCAGTATTTTTGTGTTTTTCCTTTTTAATTGAACCGAATGAACATGTGTTAGAAATAATAATTCTGATATTAAGCTATATATATTTCCCCGCATTGCTGATAGGATCATTATCATGATTGCATATACGGAACAAATATAAGACAACTTTAAATAATCCATAAGTAGCAGACGATGATGTACATGTAAATAACTATTATAGGTCAGTGATCGATCTCTAGACTTTCAACAGTGACCAAAACGTATAAGATATAATTATATGTGTTTGTATTATAAATCAAAAGTGTCTGCTTACACTTGATTACATTTAGAAATGCTTCTTTTTGTTTAGAAAAATTACTATCACGTGCATTGTAAAGCACGTAATAACTTATTCACATGCCATTTGTTATACAAAATACTCAAATGTAATCCAAAAGCGTTCTATTATTTGTTATAAGCACATCAAACATGTAAATTGAGGGTACCAATCAAAATGCTGATGCTTTGTTAAACCGTACTAATGTATGTGGCTACACAAAACCACTCCATAATTATGCGAATACACTTGTTTAACACACATGTACTTCCTACTCTTAACTTATTAATTTTGATAAAGGACATAATGAAACATTTGTTTCGATTTAATAGACCACTTCATCCGTCACCGGAAAAAAACTCGTCAATTATAATGGGCGTCTTTATGACGTCATTTACCAGATAGATGTGATCGCCTGTATCCCTTCACTATTTACGTTCATTAAGCGTCTAAGTGATTGTCATTGTGGAGGATAAACTAGAAAGAATGTTTGTTTTGTAAGTACTTTATCACAAGTCCCGCATGACAGCAGTGCTGATTCTCAATTATGAGAATTTAATTTGCCGAATAATTTGTGCAAAATATAGTTATCCAATCAATTATTGCTTACCATTGGATAGGACACGACTAGGCCCCTTAAACGCACGAACGGTGTTCACTAAAACCAGAGTTTTTGACGGAAATGCATCGAACTCGAAAGTTGTCTATTAACTAGAATTTTTTTTAAAATAACATAGGTTGTCAAGCACTAAAATGAATTAATGTCAAGCTGATTAAAGAATGTTGTTTTTGTGTTTTCCATATATATCCCTGCATATCTTAAGCAAGTAAATCCAGCCGTGTTTGTGTGTTCATATTTTGTCTCCTTGACAGAAAGGGCTTCAAAAGAGAAGAGAAAGATACCACAACTACATACAAATTCATAATGTAACCTCATTCCCCTTTTTAGGTTTAGTTTTTTTTTCAGTCAATGTATTCACACCTTCATTTTTTAAATTTTGTAAAGTGTGTGGAAATAACGTACTAGTTTTTTGTTTGTTTTACTGTTTATATGTCATTTTTCGAAATGGGAAACGACAGAAAATTCACCAATAATTATGATTTAGTCCTGCAATTTTATTGATATTTATCTAGTCACAGTTTAAAAAAAAAACATTTCTAGGAGTAAAACGGACACAAAATATCAAAAAGAATGCTCATTAGATTAGTTGTTAATAAAAAAAAATTGGATGATAGTGGTTGATATAATGTGTTACACTGTCTGATTTATCTCGATCCCTGGATATTGTTTGTGACCGCTGTAAATTTTATCTAAAAAAAAGTATTTTTTTTGCAATACTTTAAATATAGTATTTGATTTAATGTACAGCTACTGAACCACTCAAGTTTCCCGTTTTTCCGTTTTCGCTCCGTTTTTCATTCGTTCCGTTTGCGTGTTTCGTTCATTATGTTTCCGTGTCATTCATTTCGTTCATTTCGTTTAAGTTCATACCGTGTTCCATTCCGTTTATACACGACATAAAATAATATCAAGCGTGTTGTTCGGTAAACGCGTGAAGCTTATCATTTCGTTTTAGAACGTTTACAGCGTGTGTGAATGATTATATCATTCTAAAGCGAAATATAATTTGGTTTGTTTCACAGTCAAATTTCGTATTTTATAATCACATCATCACATGTATTTTCTTTATCAACAAAACCGACGACCACCACAACGCCAACGACCATGATAGTTTATTCATTTTAAATGAATCCATTTCTGTAACAATATGATTATTTAGCTAACTAATAAAAGCGATAAATATATACTATTTGTATTTAAAAAAAATATTGATTAGAATCAGTTAAAGACTTAAAAACGACTGCACACAATCTCTTTGGAGCACTAGCTTTTGTAAAATATAATACTTATAACTTTTATAGTAATACTTAACAAACAAAAAAGTTTACATGCCAAAGAATTGGTGTTCATTCCGATATCATGAACAATGTATGTTGTAGCTTCTGCTTAAGTTAAAATAAATTGTCAAGGATGTATAATAAACTATGAACACTTGTCTATATCTATAGGTCAAACTTGTCGTATAGATTTCTATTTTAACGTTAATTGTTGGATTGCTGTCTCTCCATGGAACGTTACACAGTATATCTTTATGGGATTCTTGCACATATTCATGTCAATAGGTACAATGTAGCAATGCACTATTTGTCACTGGGTGTTCAAATAACACCGTTAAGGATGATGATTAATTTATATTTGATGTTCAGTGGCAAATATATATGTAAATCAACGCGAAAAAAGGTCGATGGGTTATAAATATGACTTCTACTTCTTAAGGTTCACAGAATAACAGTCCACAAAAAGTCATACCAGTCATCTTTTTATTATTAATTATGATCAAACCCATGATTCGTAACTGAATACCAAAAAAAAACATGATCACAATGTAGCAGTCGCCAATTAATCACACTGGTAACTCCTGACATTATAACGCAAACATATTACGAAAATTATTTGAAAATACATATAAACTTATATACTTGCTTCTGTATACCTTAGTTCTTATACATTTTTCCGAGGTTTTCGTTAATTGCGGAAGATATGTTTAGCAAAAAAAAGAAACTTGTATTTTATATCCTAATTGAAAAATTATGTGTGTTATTTTTCTAATTATAAAAAACTAATCTCAAATGTATCTTTTATTATATATGTCCATTGTTCAATACATACTTTAAACTACAGTATACTTTCTGATAAAGATTTCAGTAGTTTGAACAAAAAAAAAACTCGATTTCTCTATACTGTGTTTTTTGTCTCTCTCTATGAACTTATCTAGCTCTTCCCATACGATTTATTATTGAAAATGTTTATCACTATCCTCAAATGTATTTTCACGAAAACACAAAAGTATAAAGAACGTGAAAGAAAAAAATCTAAGATTGTGTCTTAAATGAGGATGGGATTGTAATTAAAGATTATTGGACAACGAAATTTCAGCAGTGATAATGATGGTCACTAGCTCAGGGTGAATAGACCGTTTATTATAATAAAAAGATGTGAAATTTGGTAAAACTTATTTGTTCACAGTATAGCCATTAAAACTTGTTGAGAAATGGAAATATCTCGAGGGATCATATATTATATATTTTACTTCCATATTGAGATTAAATGTATTCACTGATTCCCTATTTTTTTTTTTTGGTAAAAAGGATGTTTTATAATATATCTATCTTAAAGTGTATTATAAGAGAGAAGACATTATTAAAGTCAAAATATATTTTATTGGCGAAGTAAGATCATGGCTTCTGTCGGTTACCAACCCACAAACAAAGGGTCTTTGTGCAACCGAAAATAAAATGCAAATAAAATAGATAAATAAAATAAAATTCAAAATTCAAATAAAAACTAAAATGAAATGAAAATTTTGAAATAATGGGGTGCTGAATTGAACCCTGGCAACAGATGTCCAAAATCAACATGAGAAATTTCGTTTGAGGTGAAAATAAAGATAACATGGATTAATGTTCTAAATGAAATAATAATACAGTGATAAATCAAGTTCATCGGTACTGGTGCAGCCTATAAAGTCCGCCACTAAACAAGTTCAAAAACACTCATTTCACAAAGAATGTTTTGGAACTTGTTACTGCCAACCAGTACCATACATTGAGAGTCGATATAACAGATAACTCTGATTGTTATATTGTGTAATAACAAGAATCTGACCGCAGTAACTACTTCGCCGTTTGATATACAATAAATAGATGAAAATAGATAATAGCATAAATTAAAATTGTAACTTGTAACTTGTATAAAATTAGATAGCTTTCAAATCTGACAAATAACATATTCCTTCTCACTGTAGTTTGGTTCAATCACTTATTTGGAATTTTGTGCTTGTATTGCAATCGTGGTAACATTTGAACAAAGCAAAATTGACTAAGGTAACAAATCTTGGAGAAAATCAATATCGCTTATAAGTAAGAACCTATCGTATAGAACGGTTGTCCGATGTCATGTTCATTTTAGTGGATTACTTAATATTGCACGGCCCTTCAAAAATGAGCATACGATTAGTTCATCTCTTTACTTAAAGTGCCCAATAACACTTTGACCTTGCTAAAAAATTGTGATACGAAAATGTATAAGAGAACACAACCATAAGTAACTACAAACTTCCGAGCAACAACGAAGTTTTGGTGATTGAAAACCCCACTTTCCAAGCACGCTTTTGGAAACATGAAATATCTTAAATTGACAATCAATCAATAATCAGCTCTAGATTGGTAATTTACAATATAGAAAAATAAATAAAATTGATATGATAACAGATAAAAAATATTTGACTTGCCAACTGTTATATGTATGTTTGTAATCAGATATATGGTTGATACTTTTTATAATACCATTGGCTGAATTCTACTTTTACTATCAGAAAATATATAAACTAGAAGATCTGACATGAACTATTTTTAAACTTAATAGCGTGGTCGTATACAGCTATATACCACCGTACAGCCTTCACCATTAAACATAGTCCATACAGTATAATAGCAACAAAGGGTCCCGGCAAACAAGAAAACAAAGCCATATTTAAGTATAAATCAATTTAAACGTACAACAAGTAAAAAAGACTGCGACACACAACAAGTTTGTGAGAATTTATCCCTACCGTAACCGGGACATCGGTTAACAACACAAAATAAAATAAAGTTGAGGTAGGTTTGACTCATTAGCTAGACACAAAACACAATACACAACTAACAAATAAACTAAAGACATCTAGTACCCACCTAAGAGTACTCGCAGTTACTGAAAGCATGTTCAAAGTCAATTCAAACTAGTTAATGAATCGTGTTGCCCAGACAAAAACTTTTAAAACTGAGGTGCAGTTAAGACCCCCCAAAATTTGACTCTAAAAATAGCCGATGGAATATTAGCCGTCTTAGGGGCGCTCGTCAATACGGCATTGAAACTGGTATCGTGTAATATTTTGTTTTGTTTGTTTTGTTTGTTTTTGTTTTTTGTTTTGTTTTTGTTTTGTTTTGTTTTGTTTTGTTTTGTTTTGTTTTGTTTTTGTTTTATTGCATATCATGAGTATGGCGTTTGACAACAATTATTATGCCAAATCATTTATGACTGCTTACAAAAACTAGTATTCTCTAATAAACGTATATACATAAAATTCCATGTATTTATTGTTCACAGTATTTAACCCAATTACGTTGTTTCTCTTTCAGATAACAAAATCGTACTAATTAGCAATTTTATAGTCTGAGATATACGCAACTTTAATATCTAAACTACAAAAGCAATAAAATCAATTCATCACCTAACTTATTTGGACTTTTCGTGACCTCTGTAATGATATACATAAGATTAAAGAAACCCATTAACCCAGACAAAAACTCGCTTAAGTTGTAAATTTATATCAACAATTTTCAGACGATAATTTTATCAGAGATCTACGCATCTGGTAATAAAGTTTGTAAACGTAACTTGCAGACGTGTATACTATTTCTGCTCTATTCGTTATTAGTGTTAATTAAAAGATTATAATTGCCAGTGAGACAACTATCCACTTGAAAGTACAAATGAAGTAAATGTAAGCAAATATAGTCAACCTTACGGCTTTCAACAATGAGAAAAACCCATACCGTATAGTCTGCTATTAGAAGTCCCGACATGGAAAATATGAAACATTTTAATCGAGAAAACTAACGGCCTAATTTATAACAAAGCAGTTTACGAAAAACAAATATGACAGACATAAACCAACGAAGCCTTTTTCCAAGTATAGTAGTAAAAATATCTTGCCTTGCTGATCAATTTTCTAAAATTTGAGGCTAATGGAAACTTTAAAGTTAAAAATGCGCAAGTGGATCCCGGATTAATAGCTACTAGTTCCACTCATATGAAAAATCCAATAAAGCAAGTTTAAACAAACCCCGAAAAAACCAATAAAGATTCGTGACTCGAACGGCAAACACATGGCGATCCTATTTTCAGCTTATGTAAATATTTGAAAATCAACATTTGATTATCTTGTCAATTACATGTAGCATTTTATTTTTTCTAAGCAGGATTCAAACGAATGCAAAATAGCTTTGTGAGTAATGACGGTTTACCCTTGTGCAAGACCTTATAGTTTTGATCACATTATTTATACATAATACAGACAGGGCATGAATGATTTGTTGTGATCATGTTACATGAATAATATCCATAGATCTAAATCAACTGGTCCCCAATTACAAGACTGTGAAATTGCTTTCCTTAACCGAAACAGCTCGTTTCCAACTTATGACCTGAACCCTGCTAGCTCCAAGTCTTCTTTGCTCTCTTGCCTAATTCAAATTGGTTGTCAAATAAATATCTAATATAAAAATGCATCAGTTAACTTACGATATCATTGATATTTTGTTGATGAAATTTTATATAGCTGCGAGATACCATTTATTTTTTATATATATATATATATTTAAATATATTAAATATACTTTTTCACTCTTTTTGTCTTTTGGAAAATGTTGTTTGTGCTGTTTTTAGACCCTTCTACAACGAAATGTGTTTGACATGCACACGTATAAAAATTGCGGTTTTTATCCAACGCAGTCATAGGTTTGAAAGTAGTTTTCAATTTAGACTCGTTTATATTTTTTGTTTGGGCATGTATCATATTTTCCCTCCGGTTTATATGATCCGTTCATCCTATATATTGACTCTTAAAATTCAAGCGTTAATCTAAAAATGAGGGTACTTTCTCTAAAAAAAAATGAGGGTACTTTGTATATGGCCTTCCAAATACCGTTTCCATCCCTAACATCACTGAAGAGACATTTATTGTCGAAATCCGGATATGGTGTACTAAAGAAATATTGACACCGAATGTTTGTGGCACAACATCCTGTCCACAAGTTAACAACTTTTTTTTCTTTCTGTGACGTATTAAAGTTATATTAAGATCCAGTTTGTTACATCTTGTGATCAATTTTATTTGGCAATCGTCAATGGCAGTCAGCAGGGTTAAAAAACATCAGTTGTTCGACCTGTTAGTCAAATGCGTTTTGTTTAAATATACTTTTTCACTCTTTTTGTCTTTTGGAAAATGTTGTTTGTGCTGTTTTTAGACCCTTCTTCAACGAAATTTGTTTGACATGCACACGTATAAAAATTGCGGTTTTTTTCCAACGCAGTTATAGGTTTGAACGTAGTTTTCAATTTAGACTCGTTTATATTTTTTGTTTGGGCATGTATCATATTTTCCCTCCGGTTTATATGATCCGTTCATCCTATATATTGACTCTTAAAATTCAAGAGTTAATCTAAAAATGAGGGTACTTTCTCTAATAAAATGAGGGTACTTTGTATATGGCCTTCCAAATACCGTTTCGATCCCTAACATCACTGAAGAGACATTTATTGTCGAAATCCGGATATGGTGTACTAAAGAAATATTGACACCGAATGTTTGTGGCACAACATCCTGTCCACAAGTTAACAACTTTTTTTTTCTGTGACGTATTAAATTTATATTAAGATCCAGTTTGTTACATCTTGTGATCAATTTTATTTGGCAATCGTCAATGGCAGTCAGCAGGGTTAAAGAACATCAGTTGTTCGACCTGTTAGTCAAATGCGTTTTGTTTAAATATACTTTTTCACTCTTTTTGTCTTTTGGAAAATGTTGTTTGTGCTGTTTTTAGACCCTTCTACAACGAAATTTGTTTGACATGCACACGTATAAAAATTGCGGTTTTTATTCAACGCAGTCATAGGTTTGAACGTAGTTTTCAATTTAGACTCGTTTATATTTTTTGTTTGGGCATGTATCATATTTTCGCTCCGGTTTATATGATCCGTTCATCCTATATATTGACTCTTAAAATTCAAGAGTTAATCTAAAAATGAGGGTACTTTCTCTAAAAAAATGAGGGTACTTTGTATATGGCCTTCCAAATACCGTTTCGATCCCTAACATCACTGAAGAGACATTTATTGTCGAAATCCGGATATGGTGTACTAAAGAAATATTGACACCGAATGTTTGTGGCACAACATCCTGTCCACAAGTTAACAATTTTTTTTTTCTGTGACGTATTAAATTTATATTAAGATCCAGTTTGTTACATCTTGTGATCAATTTTATTTGGCAATCGTCAATGGCAGTCAGCAGGGTTAAAGAACATCAGTTGTTCGACCTGTTAGTCAAATGCGTTTTGTTTAAATATACTTTTTCACTCTTTTTGTCTTTTGGAAAATGTTGTTTGTGCTGTTTTTAGACCCTTCTACAACGAAATTTGTTTGACATGCACACGTATAAAAATTGCGGTTTTTATCCAACGCAGTCATAGGTTTGAACGTAGTTTTCAATTTAGACTCGTTTATATATATATAATCATAGATTCTATGTTGGAGAGACAAAAAATGAACTGCGGACTAGAATGACTTTACATAGACAGCAAACCAACCATGAAGATTTAACACTCATCAGGGCAAACGACCATTTCCATCGTTGTTCTAATGGACGATTTAAAATATTTCCATTGTATATGGTCAATCGTCAAAATGATTTTCTCAGGAGGAAGAAGGAAGAATTATTCATAAACATTCTCAACCCGGGATTAAATGATAAATGATATTCTAATTTTAACGTAACATTTTAAAGTCTTAAAATGACATTAGTAGTCTCCCTTGTATTTGTTAACGTCATACTATTGTTAACGTCAATCAATTGTTTTATTTATATACAAGTCACATTACCTGAAGATCTGCGGAAGCAGTGAAAGTACTAGTAAAAAAGTGATGCATTGAAACCGTTATTATCTTTTAATAATTTTCTTATATATATATATATATATATATATATTTCGCACAAATAGTGCAGACTTAGTTTCTGAAATTAGTGAAATGATTCTCTCTTTTATAAAGATGCGTTGAAAATAAATCAAATTTAGGTATACTTGTGGTCAGAGTGATACAATGAGAAAAATGTAAAAATTCCTTCGTGATATATACACATACTAAAAATATGCACTGAATATAAAATTACTTGCGGGACTATACCTTCTCAGTGTAATTATAAAATAAATCAATGTTGAAATGTTTTCTAATCGGGGTGAGATATATAGATAAGAAACCAATTAACTAAATCAATGTTATTCTTATTCGTGGTATGGTCTCTCATAGTAAAAAGCAATCTGGATCAATATAGTATCCGCCATTTAGAATCGTTTTCTTATTATGCTCGAAATGTTACTACTCAAATCAATGCTAAAGCTAAAAATGTCATGTACTGAATTAGTTACATTAAAATTAAAGAATAAAAGAAGCACCTTTTTTATTGATGTATTTAGATAAGGCATACTGCCACTTCTCTGACTGACATACATAAATATGGTCCTGCTGATGAATGAAATAATCCTAGATAACAAATTGTCAGTTTCTGTTTCCGATGCGTAGCTATTTTGACCTCACAGGTGGCTAAAGCCGTTTTCTTTATCCCAATTATAACACCTCTTTTAACGCCTTTACTTCTCAGGCATCATAAACCTTACAATAAATGTCAATATGAACAAATATAATTAAAATAATATACAACTATACAAATCCTTGATTTTATACACTAAATAAATATCAAAATGTGTGCAATGAAATTTGGATAACCGAAAAAACAATCTGTTATAAAGACATTACTTCAAAATATGAATAAATATTATTTGAAATAAATATTAGATATAAATATCAGAGACATATTGTATTATATGTCGCTGTATATGTGCAACGCAATTTGGCTGACTGAAAAACAATCGGTTATAAAGACATTACTGTAGCTGGCGTATCAAATTTTATCAACTAGTTTCTTTTAACGGATGCTCAACTTTGAAATATAATTTACGATTTACTGCTGTCCTAAACACGCCAAAGAACAATAAATGGTACAATAAATTAATTTATTGCATTTGATGGTGTTAATGTCTCACAAGACAACCCCATTATTAGATAATAGTTAAACATACCTGATAATGGAACATTACCATTTTAATCTGCATTACGAAATGTAAATTGAATAGAAATACCTGGAACCTAGTTTTCATATTTTAATACCTCGATAAAAAGATACAAAAATATCAATATACATGTATAAGTATGCGAATCAAAAATTTATTATACAATCATAAAAATAGATTAAAATAAATTCGCTCGTATTATAATAACTTTAGACAAAGATTTGTATACTATATATAAATCCTTGCTTTAGTAAATTGTCCAATAATTTATAAATTATCAAATTGAATGTGACCGATTTGAAATTAATTAATCAATTAGCAGTTGAAATTGAAAAATTATTAAGATAAGTATTTACATTAATTATGCGTACAATAAACTCAACAATCTGACCTTAGATATATATAGTTACTTCCTAGCAGACCGTGCATTCATAATATTGTGAGGAGTGCTTTAGCTGGTAAAATTGATATGCCGTGTTATCGAATTAAGACATGCGCGTTACATTGACCTGTGCATGAACTGTAGCAAGTCTTGTCTTCCTCTGATAACGTGATTTAACGGTCAAGCCCTTTAAATCGAATTATAAACATGGCTTATTGGATACGCCGAGTTTCAGCTATGGTTGTCTAAATAATTTACAAAAAAACGAATGTACAAAATTGCAGTGTGGTAGTTTTTTTTATTTTTATTTCTATCTAATGAAGTCAATGCTAAATAAAATGAAGATCTACGATTGCTTAAAAAATAGGGACAATATTTCAGTAAGTCTGTGTTTCATTAAATTAAACAAGGTAGATCATTTTTTTAATTCAGTTACTGTTATCTCACTGTTATATAGGAAAGTGTTTTTTATTTACATATTATAAATATCATGCATATTATGAAACAAGTATATGCAGCATTGTGTTTGGGTTTAGTGGACTATTAAAAATAAAATATTTCTGTAAGGCTAAAATTACTTAACAAGGCTATAACAACATTTTATTGCAACAGTTGTGTAATAATTAAATTGGTGACAACGCTTTCGAGGTTAGAATGCATCATGAATCAATCTAAATAACCAGCGGGCGAACTCTGCAGGACATCTTTAGAGAAATTGCCAGACATTTCACACTTAATCTTAATTGTTCAACAGATAATTATTCTACCGCCAATCATCTTAAATTTCGTTTATCAAATGTATTTTATATTTTTGTTATTTTTATCAAATGAGACTGATAAAGATATATGAATATATACGGATTTTGATTTTTTTTTTGGGGTTCAAAATGTTGTTCAGTAATATGATTCAGTATTTTAATTTCTTTTATTCAAAATGTTTAAGCTTTCAGCTAATCTGACAATCACAGTGTAGTTATAACGTGATACCTGTTAAAAGAACGGTTAACGAATAAAAAGTCAGGAAAAAAGTCACACAAAGTTCCTAGGAAATGAAGTCGGAGGAAAAAAAGCCACAAGAATAGAAGTCACATGAAAAATAATCACAGGGAGCTTACAATGTGTAATGGGTTTTGCTCACTGTTGAAGGCCGTTATATATATATATATAATTGAGAATGGAAATGGGGAATGAGTCAAAGAGACAACAACCCGACCAAATAAAAAAACAACAGCAGAAGGTCACCAACAGGTCTTCAATGTAGCGAGAAATTCCCGCACCCGGAGGCGTCCTTCAGCTGGCTCCTAAACAAATATATACTAGTTCAGTGATAATGAACGCCATACTAATTTCCAAATTGTACACAAGAAACTAAAATTAAAATAATACAAGACTAACAGAGGCTCCTGACTTGGGACAGGCGCAAAAATGCGGCGGGGTTAAACATGTTTGTGAGATTTCACCCCCCCCCCCTTATACCTCTAACCAATGTAGAAAAGTAAACGCATAACGATACGCACATTAAAATTCAGTTCAAGAGAAGACCGAGTCTGATGTCAGAAGATGTAACCAAAGAAAATAAACAAAATGACAATAATACATAAATAACAACAGACTACTAGCAGTTAACTGACATGCCAGCTCCAGACTTCAATTAAACTGACTGAAAGATTATGATTTCATCATATGAAAATCAGACACAATCCTTCCCGTTAGGGGTTAAGTATCATACCATCATAACATATATGGGAAAAGAACATAACCCGTGTCATGCCAACAACTGTATTTAGAATAAATGTGTTTAGTTCCGACTCAATATTAACGCCAAAATATGTAATCTTTAATGACTTGACAACAGTATCGTAATTATATCCCTTCTTAATAAGTTTATTCAAAGGTTTTGTAAGTTTCTGAGGTGAATACTGACACCTTTGTGCTTTATAAAGAATATTTCCATAACAAATTGGATTCGAAATACCTGAACGTATAAGAAGTCTGCATGTTGAGCTATATTTACGAATGATGTCTTTATACCGATGATAAAATGTAGTAAATGTTTTGACTAGTTTGTGATATCGAAAACCCTGGTGTAATAATTTTTCAGTAATACATAAATTTCTCTCGTTAAAATCTAAAACATTGTTACATACACGAGCGAATCGTACAAGTTGAGATATATAAACACCGTAAGATGGTAACAAGGGAACATCACCATCTAAAAACGGATAATTAACGATAGGAAATGAAAAATCATCCCTTTTATCATAAATTGTAGTATTCAGCTTTCTGTTAGTGATATGGATATCAAGATCGAGGAAAGGGCAGTGGTCATTGTTAGTATTAGCTTTATTTAAAGTTAGTTCAGCAGGATAAATTTCATTAATATACATACTGAAGTCGTCATTATTGAGAGCCAAAATATCATCCAAATATCTAAAAGTATTATTAAATTTGTTTACCAGATGTTGTTTTGATGGGTCTTTGCTTATTTTTGTCATAAATTGTAACTCATAACAATACAAAAAGAGGTCCGCAATAAGTGGTGCACAGTTAGTTCCCATTGGAATTCCGACGTTATACGGAATATATATTTTATTGTTAATTTCTGTGTCATTTGGTGTCTTGTGAGTTGTGGAGCTCTGAACAATCTCACTGGCAATCATACCACATCTTTTTTGTTGTATATGAATGATATGTGTTGTGTAAACCAAAGCATAAACCAGAACACGTTGTCGATTTATTCACTGACAGTTGCTTTTTCAGTTACTGAAACCTTTACTCCTACCGTAATTTGACGCTTAAAATTAATTTGAATACGCATAGCATACCTGTAGAAACATGTTTGTAAGGGCTGTATAGCCAGTCAAGTTCGTTAAAAACTTCAATCATCATCAATGGAGGGGGGGAGGGGGCGGGGGTAAATTATAGCTAATGATGATGTTTCTAAAAAAATGATCTTTTACAAATTCCCATAAACCAGAAATTGCTATTCAGCCCTAAACATTGCCGATGAAAGATTTTTTAGAAAACCATGAATAATGTAGTGTAGATATTTCAGCTTTGTCTTTTAATGATCCTTAATTTTCAATAAAAAAAATACCTACAAATAATGAATCAAAACTGTTTGAAACAAGGAACTGGTATAAAAAAGTGTTTTTTCCTGTCTAATCAATTGTACTCATGACTTACAGCAATGTGAAATTTTACAACAAATCATCTCGAATATTGCACTTTTGTGTCAGTAAGGACAAAAAGTCATATTTAGTGTAAAGTGCACAGTGTATATAGAGTTTTAAATTTTCGTTTATTCATATATCATATATTATATAAGTAATATTAATATTAAACCAGGATAACAAAAATCGCAATGATAGCGTAGAAAAGAATATTCAATGAATATTAAACAAAATGCGTCGTCGCAAATTCATGTAAAACCTTAGAAATATTGTTACAGTTGCATTTTATTGACTGGTCAATACTAAGAGTGTATTGAGGACGAGAAAACGAATAAAAAACTACATTTCGCACGAAACAACTACCCAACCAGTGGCGGATCCAGGGGAGGGGGGTTCCGGGGGTGGGAACCCCCTTTTTTCGGACGATTAATGCATTTGAATGGGAGCATATAGTTGGACCCCCTTTTTTACTCTGGATTGGGACCCCCCTTTTTAAAATGGGTGGTTCCACCCCTGCCAACAGAGACCAAATGGCTTATAGATATTAAACTGGTCCGCAATTCCATCTATAGCTTCGTACTGTTAGTGTAGAGATAAGTGAACACAACAGGGATCCAGTTTTTATAGATGTTAGTTGTTATAGGTCACCATCTCGAATTCCTACGCAAGTTTGAGTTGAAATCTCGCGGTAATTAACTGTTACTATATTATAGTACGTGACAGGGGTACATCAAAATGATTTACAATTAATATTCATTAATTGTATATATTCCGAAGGAATAGTTTAATAGTTTAATTAAACCGAGAATGACATAAATCTAAAATTAAAAGATTTCATATGATCGCAAAAGAGACAACTATCCACAAGAGTTAATGACAGATGAAAGCAACCATAAGTCACCATACAGAAAATCCATACCGAATAGTAAGCTCTAAAACGGTTCTGACACAAAACGATTCAAACCAGATAATAAGTCATCCTGTTGCTGTAAAGACTTCATAACAGTTGTGTTTATGAATCAAATAGTTCAAAGAAAGTATCAATCTTTCAATTGCTTTATTTTGCTTACCGCACTGCATTGCTGTGAGTCTAATTTAATTTTTCGCGAAAAGAGAAATATTTAAAAAAAAAAAGAACAATCTAAACATCAGAGACAGATACATTTAATTTCAGTTCTGTTCCAGTATCTTTTCGCAGTTTTTCTTTAATGTTTTTCTCTTTTTTTTTCTAATATGCAAGGTGTTATTCAATAAACTCCCTGTTTTGAATGTTTCTGCTTTTGTTGTCTATAAAACTGATGTTTTTTATAAAATGCGTGAGACATATTTTATGAAATATGAAACGAAATGTTAATTATCTTCATTGGAGTTGTATACGTAGCACGCAATAAATTAATTCCTGTCTCGCACGATATTGGTCTATGGTCCATTCTATTTTCCACTAAACTATTCTAAACATTTAATAATCATGATAATAGTTTAGCCAAGTTCTTTTTCAATAATTTTGATAACCAAATGCATATAAAGTGTTTTGTGCTAAACAATTTTGATTTAAACCCAAGTGCTTATATGACTATATCTTTTATTTCGAGTCTGTTTCACCATTAGAAAAAGAGGATAGATCGTTGATGATACTTGTCATGCAATTTGTCCCGAATATTTAAAAAAAAATCTGTTAATTGGTCTTTGATAAAAGAAAACCGCCATTTGACAATTCTGAGAGCACCCTTTTCGCTTTATTATCGGTAAATTATTATGGCTTAGATTTCGTCGTCTTCATAGTACATACATGTATGTATATGTCTAAAATGAAAAACATCATCGGACCTTCCATCTAGTAGTAAAACCAAATGCCGCGAACAGAGATATAAGTATGGATGAGCAGGCAGTATAGACATCTAAGTTTTGTTGAAAACGGACGCTAAAACCGACGACTCGTGTCACATCGAGTAGGTACCATTACTGTGCACTATGCGAGTTAACGAACCATTACAACAACACTTTGAATGATCGTATATATGTGGCCTGTTGTACTCTCAAAATGTATGCCCCTTTATAATAATTCTCCAATGTTCAGCATATGGAAGCTGTCAAAATTCTTACCCTATTTTGATGAACACATTTTAGTTAAGCTTTTGTTATTACCACTATTTCATCCGGAATTAAAGTGAAATATTTGCCACTGTACGTTAGGAAAGCGTAACAAAATAAGCTAGGAATCGATTTACAAAGTTATCATACATTATGTTACTTGACAAAATAAAAAGAATTGATAATTTGTTTTTATTATAATTTTTTTTTTTTAAGTAATATGTTTTAGTATTAAAGTTTGAATAAGTACCTATCTGTCGTAAATATAACGGAGTCTTTCAAATCTTATTCAGTGGGGTTACGGGGTTTGGAACCAACTATTGTTGACGATCAATGCTTTTGGATGGGGTCATATGATTGGAACTCTTCTTTATTCTGTGTTGGAACCCTTTTTTTTTAAATGGCTTGATCCGACCATGAATATTTTCTATTTCATAGAAACGTGTATGTATATGACCATGGTTTGAATATCCTGGATATTTTCAACTTAACATGACGTAAAATTGAGAATGGAAATGGGGAATGTGTCAAAGAGACAACAACCCGACTAACGAGTTGAAAACAGCCGAAGGCCACCAATTGGTCTTCAAGACATCGAGAAAATCCCGCACCCGGAGTCGTGCTTCAGTTGGCCTCCAAATAAATGTGTACTAGTTCATTGATAATGGACGTCATACTCAACTCCGAAATATATAAATGAGCTAAAATTAAAAAGCATACAAGACTAAGAAAGACCAGAGGCTACTGACTTGAGACAAGCACAAAATACGGCTATAAAACATGAGTTATATTAAAGGTATATATTAAATGTCAAAGCTTACGACATGAAAAATAACATACTAGTATGCATTCTAAATAACAAGCTATAAAGGGCCCATTTTTATATACACATATTGACATTTTGACAATTTTTAAGTTTGCTATAACAATTTTGCAACGAATAAATCTTAATGAATCAAGTGTAAAAAAATTATCAATTTTCTGATTTATTACAGTTTAAACTAAATCATAATATTGGCAAATTATCGATGACAAACGTGATTAAACTGTAACATTATTCCGATTTTAGTTCGAACACCTAAAAGTTCCCACTTGTGAAAATCAACATGTACATTATTTGGACGAGAAATAAAAAGGTGTTACATGGACGAAGTTATTCTGGAAACTGTTATCCTTTAGCGAGATTCCGATCAAAGCTTTGTATTTGCGGTCGGTGAAGAACGCAAAAAAAGCACAAATAAAGAGTGATGTTATTAATTTAAAAGTTCATAAAGTTTATTTTAAACATGATTATTTCTATTTCCAAGCCAATCGTCACTTACTTGCATATTACATAAAACCAAATATCTTATAAGAGTATTATTTTTTTCATATTGGTGTCCAAGACAATTCCAATATTTTCATAGTAATTTTAGATATTAAAAGCAGTTTTATTTCTTTTTCAAACACTTTTAGAATGACTCCCTTTTCTTGTTTCTGGTTAATTTTCAGTTTTTTTTTTTTATAAACGTCTGTTTTTAATTTCCGTTAGATAGATTTTCTAATAATATCAACCGTTTTATTGTTTTGAGCCACATAGGTAAACAGAAAGTACTATACTATATATTGAATGAGTATTTTCTTCGCTGAATAATCTTTCTAAGTATATCAGTGAACGTAATTCGTCCGTAGCATGCATGCTATATGTGCCACTGGACGTTAAGAAACCAACAACCAATCATTACCGGTGTTTGCACTTGAATAAAAACAAATACATTGTGTATGTAGATAATACTTAACTTGGCCTGCTTATGCAGATATATTAACAGAATTTGGTAAATGGTTTAATTGAAGAATGTCGTTTGCAGTATATTGTACTAGGTTTGAAAACGGTTAAATACATGTATACCGTTCATACGCTAATATAAAAAATGGGAGATAGTTTCACTACAGTCATCATAAGACATGGTTTCCCAACGTGAAACTAAATAAGAGGATTTTTTATTTTATTTTAGTTTAATTACAAACACGAATACGGTCATTCATTTCTTTAATAAAGAAAACTATGCAAATCGTTTTACGTTGAAAATGAAAAAGATTGACACACAAATGTTTTGAAAGCTTAAGAGTTCTTAAAAAAATGCATATTACTTGTAAAAATAATGTACGCGAATATTCTTTATTTCATTATTCTCATCTATAATAAAAGTTGTCATATTTTCTATTTATTTTTGCTAAGGGAGTCTTCATATTTGTTAGTGAAATATACACCGTAAAAGACATGAACAAATTTAGAGAGTATCTCAGAAACATAATTTAGTAACAGTCGCTCTCCCTGGTTAAAATAAATAGAAATTATTATAGCTTAAACTATGACACAACCTATGCAACATACAGGGCAGTATTAACTTATCCTTCCAGAGCACCTGAGATCATCCCGGTTTTTGTGCGGTTCGTGTTGCTTAGTCTTTGGGTTTCTATGTTGTGTCTTGTGTATTATTATTTATTTGTTTGTGTTTTTCTTTCGCAATTGCATTGTCAGTTTATTTGCGATCTATGAGTTTTGACTGGCAATCTGGTATCTGTTGTCCCTCTGTTCCAAAGTTTGTATAAACTAACTTGGAGTTGAGCATTGCGGATAATGGAATAGTCCGCAAAGATCGTCGTGTGCACCAAATTTATTTTTATTTTCGAACATTGTGTCGATACCACGATAGTATTACTAGATGCAAGCCTTTTACTTTGCAATGTTTTGATCTATCAGGATAGCCTAATCTTAGATAAATAAGCTTGTTATAAAATATATTAGTAATATGTACAAATACAAGCTTATAATTTGGATTATTATAGGAAAGCTTAAGACGCATGCACTTTATCAAATCTCAATGTATTCGACTATCTTAAAACCAAATACTCTAATGAATGTACAGTCCAACACCGTAGAAAGATATAACATTGCGTAACATTGATATCTATAAGAGCTGTGCATACTTCTTTATACTAGACAGAAACATTGACAAGCTGAGACGATTCTAAAACTTGTACATATGAACAGTCCGCAAAAAAAGGTGTCGCGCATCCTGGATACACTGTTTGGACTGTGTGTGCAGCAACGTTTGCAATTACTACAAATGGTGCATGCTGAGCAACTACGCAGTAAAACCAATTTTGTATTTTTATGTTTCGCTTTGATATATTTTCCTAAAAAAAACACCATATTTACTTACTCATGATTAAAAAAGGCAAATATGATAACTTTAAAACTTTTGAATTGTTTTACATTGTCATTTCAGGACATTTTATAGCTGACTATGCGGTGTTGGCTTTGCTCATTGTAGAAGGCCGTACTGTGACTTATAAATATTAATTTTCGTGTCATGTTGGTTTCTTGTGAACAGTTTTCTCATTGGCAATCAAACCACTTCTTCTTTTGTAATAAAATTAATTGAGATTATTTTACCATGTCGAAAGGTTCTAGTACTATTGTATTGTGTATTTGTGTATTTCTCTATCCTGACCGTTTTTGCATTGATGTGTTCTGTCCTGTCATGAAATGTTGTCATTTTAGTGTTATATTAAATATTGTCATAAAGCGCGAGGTCTGGCTATCCTCAAAACCAGATTCAATCCATCATTTTTATTTCAAATGATTTTTACCAAGTCAGAAAAATGGTAGTTGTTAGCATATAGTTCGGATTCGGTTCCCCTCTCAATGAAATTATAACTTGCAAACACCGATAAACTACTGTTGCCTTTATTTACAAATTATAAACAATTTCAAATAATGAGAACATTTCAAATATTGTGTTTTACACTAATAAAAAAAAAAGATTTACATACAAAACACAGGATCAAATGAAATACAGTTCATGTACGCATTCAAAGTATACAATATATACAATATTTTTGTTAAAGTTGTGAACTTTTCAAATTAATCTACGATTGTTTGATAGTCTCCATCTGTCTCTAGCATTCCAGACGGAATAAGATAACCAGATGTATCAATGTGTTGTATTTGATTTATGTTCTGTTCGGCAGTGGGTTTACCTCCTGAAGCTGGGATTTCTGATAATGGTGATACCTCATAATATTGCCCTGTAATTGATTCTGCCATTTGATTGGGTATTTCATTGTAATTATTTTGATCTCGTCGTATTGTCAAAGATGTGAAGGCAGCTTTTGTCAATTTTCTTCTTTGGATATATATACTGAAAAAATATGCAATGTGTGAATTGACAACCTGATGGTTACATTTTTGATATCATCAACTTTGAAGCCCTCTGCAATTAAGTCAACTCTAAATTTTTCTTATGATTGTTTTAAGGTTTTTGACGATGTAAACAATACAAAAGGCTGAGTTTCTGCAGAAACACGTAATTTCTATTAGATGATTTTTTGATGAAACGATTGAGCATTCGAAATAAAACGCACGATTTAATTTTAATTTAAAATCACCGACTTATAAACCATGTATCAAATGATCAATCCCCACCACTCCTTTGTTTATTCATTTTCACCATCTGCAATTAAGCAACCAAATAAGATTATCAAAGCAAACATTTATAATAAAACGATACTAATAGATCGAACTTTCAGCGATAAGTGAGTTTTTATTCCTCATTATTAAATGCTTGCTGTGTCCTTGAAGTGCAACCTTGTCAGCCCAATTTCCTACATTTCGATTCATCAAAATAGGTATTTATATGTATTCAGTCATGCATTGAAACAGTATATTAATACAATTAAAGAACAACAAAATATGAAAATGTATGAAAGATGGAAAGATAAGTTTACATTTATGAGAAATGATAAAAACGTTACTTCAAAACTTCAATGTATATAAAAAACCAACTTAACAGCAAACCAAAAGACGAAAAAAGCCACGCTTGAAACAATGTGCAATTAATGGACAGGTACTGACCTTTGTAAATTTTATTTTGATTATAGAAACCTGTTTGTACTTAAAGTCATATGAGATTTCAAACTAAAAAAAAGATTAAGCATATGTTTTATTTATAAATAAATGGTAAGTTTTGTATGTAAATCATGTGTATGTATTTTTATCAGGATTATGGACAATATGGCCTTTTTTTTTTGGCCCAAAGTTTAAAGCAAATTTAAAAGTTATCATACATATTCCTTAATTACTAAAGTACAAGGTATTAAAAAAAAATTGTCATTGAAGAAGCTACCATGGCAACATGTGATTTTCCTTCTTTTTCATCAAATTTTAAGGGGTTTTTTTTAGCTCAAAAAAGTCTTGCGCACCCAAGAAACAATGTAATAATTGTTGATAGTATGTCAACTGTTAAAATAAAGCGTTTATTTCATTATTGTGTTGTTTTTATACTTGTAGGACTCAAATCCATGGTGGGTTCCAAATCTATGGCAGATTCTTAATCTGTGGTAAATGTGACGTCATTCCATCCCAAATCTATGGCAAGTTTTGTAATTTCCTAATCTATGGTGGATTTATGTTGTTTCCAAATCTATTAAGGTTTGTAAGAATGGAAAACAATAATAAATGCAGTTCATTTTCAACCAATGACTGTTCTTTAGCAAGTGGAAAATACGACAACGGGAGCATTTCTATAAACATTTGTACAATATACATTCCATAATGGTCAACCAAAAAATTAATCATAAATTATAAATTCATATGTCTAATACAGACTTCAAGATTAAAATTATGTGCTCTGTAAAAAAAAAATTGTAATCTGTGCATGGTACCTGTCAACCAATTCATTAAACCAACTAATAAGACCTATAACAAACAAGAAGGCCGCTTTTTATAAAAAAAAAAAAAAAAAAAAAAAAAAGAAAAAGAAATAAGAAAGTAACAAATAAAAATGAACAGTTTAAAATTTTCAAATAACATTTATTCCAGCAATATCGTTATTACATCTTTTATATTTGATGACGATTAAAATCAAATTTGTATCCGGTAATTTTATATATCATTTATAAACTTTGCCAGACATAGACAGTAAACTACTACTAACTAGATCTAGGAAGATGTTGTATAAGTGCCAATGAGACAACTCGCCATCCAAGTTACAATTTATAAAAGTAAACCAGTATAGGTCAAGGTACGACCTTCAACACGGAGCCTTGTCTCACACAGAACAGCAAGCTATAAAGAGCCCCACAAAATCCTTTTTTTTTTAAATATGCGTTACTGAAAATAGCGGCGCCATAATTTATCAGAGAAATATCTTGACTTCATCTTGAATGGTGTTCAAATCAATGAAGATGTGATATGGTGTTAAATTCAATTGTGACGTTATACTGTACTCTTTCCCCAAAATCTGCCATAGATTTGGAGTAAGCAAAAATCTACATAGATTTGCGCTGTTTGGCGTTTGTAACGTCACATTTGCCATAGATTTTGAATCTGTCATAGATTTGAAACCCGATATAGATTTGAGTCCTACATATTCAAAAGGGAAATATTTTTTTCTTTATTTGTTAATTTTATGAAAAGCAGAATTCACTATTCTATATAGATATAAAAATGGACACCCTTATATTTTGCCTAAACGCCCTATTTGATATACGATGAACAGGTCGTTATTATACATGTAGTTCTAAAATAATTACTTATACACTTACATGCCCAGAAGAAAAATAATGATCGTTGTAAACGTAATAGCACCTCCAGCAGTAATTTTGATACACAAATAATCTGCAACGACATATATTTAAATTGTAAATCATAAATAAGGTTATGATTAATAACAAGACATACCTCATACAGGACGTTCAATGCAACGCTTTTAGTGTCTTAACTGAAAAGTTTATGTACTATGTTACAGAGCAAAATGACCGTTCCTTTTATCAAATACATTCTTTTTCCAGAGCGTGGTCACAACCTTTTACTGACAGTTGACGTTGTTATCCAAGCGTTTGATGAATTTGAGCTAATAATTTTGCCATTTGTTTAGGTACGTTCCGCTTTTTTCCTCCGAGTTCGATATTTAAATATTTCATTTTCAGCTCAAAAGGCCCAGTGAGCTTTTCTCATCACTTGTCCATCGTCTGTCGTCCTGCGTCCTGCGCCCGTCGTTCGTGAACTTTTACAAAAATCTTCTCCTTTGAAACAACTGGGCCAAATTTAATCAAACTTGGCCACAATCATCATTAGAGTATTGAGTTTTAAAAATGTGTCCGGTGACCTGGCAAACGAACCAAGATTGCCGCCATGGCTTAAAATATACCATAGGTGTAAAATGTGGATTTTGGCTTATATATCTGAAACCAAAGCATATAGAGCAAATCTGTCATGAGGTAAAAATGTTTTTCAGATCAAGATCTATCTGCGCTGATGAATCGGACTATCCGTGGTTAGATTGCTGCCCCTGAATTAGTAATTTTAAGGAAATTTTGCAGTATTCGGTTATTATATTTTTAACAATTTTTCGTATTTTTTGTTATCTTTTTTAAAAAGCCTCTCCTCTGGAACAACTAAGACGAATTTAATCAAAGTAGTTAAAAAATTGATTCTGATGACCCCGCCCGCAAACCAAGAGGGCCGACGTGGCTAATAATAGTACATAGGGTAAAATGCAGTTTTTGGCTTATATATCTAAATCCAAAGCATTTCGAGCAAAGCTTTCAAAACAAGATTACTCATTAGGTCAAGATCTATCTGCCCTTACATTTTCAGACCATGAATTGGAAATTTTAAGAAAACTTTTCAGCTTTTGGTTATTATCTTGAATATTATTATAGATACAGATAAACTGTAAACCGCAATAATGTACAACAAAGTAAGACCTACAACTCAGTCAACATGGTCAACATGAACAAATTGGTAAATTGACCCCTTAAGGACGTGTTGCCATTTATAATCAATTTTTATCAATTTTACTTAGATTTTGTAAATTTTTACAAAATGATTTCCACTTAAACTACTTGGTCAAGTTTATTATAGATAGAGATAATTATAAGCATCAATAATGTTCAGTTAAGTAATTTCTACAAACACATCACCTTCACCAAAACACATTTTTGTAGCGAATCCATCTGTGTCTTTTGTCTCACATGCACATATACCAAGGTGAGTGTCACATGCTCTTTAGAGTCTCTAGTTTAGATATATTGTTTATTTGATCAGTCCTTTATAACTAATGATAATTATTTTATTTGCAATGTATAAGTCACCTGATTTAAGAACAAAACATTGAACGAAAAAAAAGATAGTGTATAGCAGAAAAAGACAAACACTGAATCATGTATGAATAGCTAGACTTCTTTATACGATCATTTTATCCGATACTGGTTGAAGGGCGATATGTTTCGGGTTTTTCGTTGTGTTTCTTCTATATCCAGTGTGTTGCTCATAGTTTGTTTGTTTAACAAATACATTATTCTTATTACCAGGTGTTTGTATATCAGAACTGTTTGTAAACACAGGATTCGTTGTTCTATCGAAGTGTGATTCTGTTGAGTATAAAGAAAATCGAATACTCCGATTTCTAGATACTGGCGTGCTGACATGACCTGCAAACATACACCAAGAGCCGTAATTAGTAACTAAGTCTGGCATAACTTAAAACAATGAATTTTAGTTTAAAGGTAATCAACGCAGTTTCTTTTCCATTCTATGATTTTTAGCTGTGTCTAAGAATAAGAAAATGTCATCCGTTAATATTAAAGACGTCACATTAGAGAATTTTAATTTAAAAAGCTGATACCTCGTCAATCAACAAATGAGAAATTCATAACAATTATTTTAGTAATACAATAAATAAAAATCAATGTGTATTGTTTAATATGTTATCGTTAACATGTGACACAAGGGTTCACATTTAGCACCTATTTTGAAAGTCTTTTCACGAACAAAGTTTTCATTCAGTGTTTATTTTGTAGATGTTTCCTTATCTACCCTAAAGTTCCACAAATTTAATTTTCATTTCATACTTAATCATAAAAAAAGGTTTTAAACCGACCTCCAAACAATCCGAGATTCTGTTATGAGAAGTACCTAAATTGCGTTGATTTCATGCTTTAATTTACATCCCTGAAAATCGAGTACTGATAATTTGTTTTATTTTCCAAGTATTTAGAGCCATTGGACACGGTTTCATTCTTAATGTTTAATTTGTTGATGAATGGATGCCTTAAACATATTTTAATTGCTCATTTGTAAAAGTTTACTTTGTCACATAGTTCGTTTCCGCTGCTATGTTTGCTACAAAGTTGTGATATGTTGTAACGTGTACATTTTAAAGAAAAATACTTTGTTACAAACGATATGGCTTTTTTTCAATAATTGTTCTCTTTTGAATTATTTGAAAAATGAAAGTTCGTAATTCGTTCAATAACTTAAACACTGCTAGACGGGTGTTTTGCATATTTTTAATAGTAAAAATAGAGACATAAGGTATGAAAAGAAATTGAAAACCCATATGTTCGCACAAACTGACAGCACCATTGCAAAATCAAAATGGTTGATGTAAATGAGACTTTTGAATTTACTGGACAATTGGGCCAAATACTAACTTTATTTTGCCAGAGAATAAACATATTATTTATGTTCAGTGTCATAGTAATAAAATTAGAGACACAATATTAACTTAGTTAAATATCTTGTCCTTGATTTAGTAAAAAAAAATGCATATACTTACGTGAGTAGCTTTGGTCAACGCATAATACAGGCAAGCTTTCTGAGCAAGATCTGTACTCGTAGGTCAGTGATCGAGAATTGTTGGTCCTTATGATCGCAACACACTGTCCATTTGCCTTTTCTAAATGAAAAAACTTAAAACGTCAAAGTCGTAGATTTATTATTGCGATTTTTCAAAAATGAACAAAAATGCGAGTTCAACTATTGCGAATTAAAAAAGAATGACATACAGACCTATGGTTTTAGTTATCAAAATTCTAGTTATTATAATTCACTGAGTTGCATTATTTGAACTCGTAAACATTTCTGAGTTCAATATAATGTAATATTTGTATACTAAAATTAAAAATATAACAATAATACCGAACTCCCGGGAAATTGTTTTTTACACATTGGATTTTGGTTCAAACACATATACACACGCATCTTACAAATGCCTCTAAAACGACTGGACTATAAATATATTCCAGCCTATTAATTCTAGAAAATAAAAATATCTATATTCGAAAAAGATTTAAAAATTTCAAAACCGATGGACTGTTTTAATATAATATAGACCTTTAGTTTTGTGCAAATAGGAAATGACGTAACTATCTCTCACTAACCTACTGATTTCACCTTTTAACATAATTATTCTATCAAATGAAACCTTTTGATGTGATAATATAAATCATATCTCATTAGATGCATTTAAATGTTTGTGCAAAAAAACTGCAGGAAGACGGATTTATAAAAGTTTTTCCAAACTTGTTTCCGAATCCCATATTTGAACTTTGTGTAACATTGTAATATTTGTCTTGACATTTTTCATTAATAAATACTGTTTAAACTAAAGATACCAATCATGTATATCCAAAAAAAGTTACCCGTGGCATTCTATATAAGCATGCTATCTATTTAATCTACGCTCAGCGACACACACGATATATTTAAAAAGTATTGGCCCAACTCCAGGGTGACACCAATTCTATTCTTTTTTAGGTTAAATTTTAGCTAAAAATTATCGAATCTAACGTGACGTACCATGATTTTTTTTCGTACACCTTAACGGCTAAAACTATATCACTTAACTTTGTTTCGTTATATAATAGAGTGGAAAGCTCATATGCACTATGGATTGTTTTGAAATGTCAAAATATAGGTCTACGCGGTATTTTTCAACATTTATATGTTCCGAACTTCTAAGAGTTCAAACTTATACTAACATTCTATACTACCCATTCCTTTACTTTAGGTATTCCGCAGAATTAACGATAGCAGCTATTTATGCTGGTCTTTACTGGTAAAGTTCCTAAGCTATGTCTCTATGAGATGAAACATAGAGATCATATCTGGGAACTATTTGTAAACAAAACAAAATATCAATGATATTATAGATCTCCCCGAAATAGGCGAGGTTTGTGAAACAGTTGTTTCTACAAAGTGGAACCTATATTTAAAAACTTTGTTAAAAAGGGAAGACTTTTCTTATTACCTTACCTTTTTCATACTTGAAGTATCTTAGCCATTGGTTCGACAAGTCACTCTCTGTTGTCAAAAGTGATCCGTTTACTGTACAATTGTAAATAGCAGTAGTCCATGTGCCGAATCCATAGAATCCTACAATTAAGATTGTGTAAATGAACACTCAATGTTGTGAGATACATTTGTTAACGAAACATGTACTTAAGCACATGTAAGTAAACCGTATAACTTTTAGATAATTAACATGTACCTCAAAATGTTCATTTTAACAGTATGAGGACTTCATATTCAAATTAATTTGTCAATATACATTATGTTTAAATCTCTACTCACTTTTGACATGTTTTTGCAGCCTAAGATCTTTGATTAACAGAATACTTGCCTGACCTCTACCCTTATCGATTGTGTCATACTCTTGATTGTGAAATGTTGATAAAAAAATGTATGTATGACAGTAGAGGCGAACACTAAGTCGCAAGGTTGATAAGGACTTTTGTTTGCACTAATCGATTTGTCTTTCAATTTTAAATTGCGTTTCGATTTTGTACAAAAATTTGTGGACCAACGAATTAAAAAATCTTGGTCAAATAAAATATCTGTCTTTTTTCATGATTGTCCCTGTAAATCCTTGGTATTTTGTATGAACTGGTTACTTTCAACAACTTGTATCTGAAAAACGAGAGCGGTTACCGCCTTTTTAGATAATTTGTTTGTGTTTTTTTTACAAGCAGAAAAAAGTAAAATCACAAAAATACTGAACTCAGAGGAAAATCAATTTGGAAAGTCCATAATCACATGGCAAAATCAAAAAACAAAACGCATCAAAAACGAATGGACAAGAACTGTCATATTCCTGACTTGGTACAGGCATTTTCAAATGTAGAAAATGGTGACATGATGAACAGGATCTACTTCTATGTACCTTTATTCCAGAAGCATTTGCATACGGAGAATATTTATCAAAAGTGATACGATATTCCCGGGCTTGTATTTCCTATCATGAATTCTAAAAAAAGTTAAAATCACTCCTTCTTTAATTTTACGGAAGTTGGTGGACAATAATGGCTTATCCGTTTACAGATCTATCGGACATGATCCTTATGTCGTTACCACATTTCCGTTACCTTTTCACGAATGCGACCAACCGAATAAGCCTATTTCCTGGGGTATTAATAAAAGAGGGACGAAAGATACCAGAGGGACAGTCACACTCATAAATCGAAAATAAACTGACAACGCCTTGCCAAAAATGCAAAAAACAAAGAGACAAACAATAGTACACATGACACACCATAGAAAACTAACGAATGAGCAACACAAACCCCACCAAAAACCAGGGGTATTCTCATGTGGACCGGAAGGGTAAGCAGATCCTGCTTCACATGTGGCATGTCATGTTGCTTATGTAAAAACAAATACGGTAAAAAGTATGATTCGGAAGGTCACATACATGAAAGAAAAGGGGATTGTAGAAACGACGTAGGAAGGTTTCCGACATTATTGGTGAAACGGTTATTCCATAACGGTCAACCGTTCGTTAAATTTACGAAGGGATGATTTAAACTTCACCATTTGGAACGTTCACCATTTATAACATGACCAACACGACAGGTGCCACATGATGAACAGGATCTACTTACTCGTTTAGAGCACATGATATCACCCCGAGTTTTTTGAGGGGTCCGTGATGGCTGTTTAGTCTTTATTTTTCTATGTTGTTTCTCGTGTGTCTGTTGTACCATTATTTGTCTGTTTGTCTTTTTCTTTTTTAGCCATTGCGTTGTCCGATTATTTTTCGATCTATGAGTTTGACTGTCCCCTTGTATTTTTCTTCCTCTTTTGTAATATATTAAAATGATCTGTGGAGTAGTTTATTACACACACCTTCCCTTAATTGGTTTCTGAATTGAGTTATGAAGTTTTAAAATCGGTTATTAGATATAGGAAGATGTGGTGTGAGTGCCAATGAGACAACTCTCCATCCAAATAACAATTTGAAAAAAAAAGTAACCCATTATAGGTGCAAGTACGGCCTTCAACACGGAGCATTGGCTCACACCGAACAACAAGCTATAAAGGGCCCCAAAATTATGTCCACTTAGATAACCATATCCATAAAATGTCATTTTTATTTATATTATTACCGATAGGTATTAGATCAACCAGCAAAATATCAACAATAATTAAGACGTGTTAAAACAAGTTAACACAAGTCAAAAAGAGACGCATGAAGAATCAGGGCCGTAACAGGTGTTGTCACCAATAAATCAAACATATGATTCATTTTAATAAAAAAAAAAAACAGAACTGCTCAGGCTAACAGTTGACTATGAGATTTCAGACTGGTTTAGATTGAATTTAGGTATATAGAAAAAATGGCTATGAAACTAAACAAATCATACACAAATACTAACTTGTAAGTCGTTAATCTTAACGATGATGTACTGTGCTCGTTGTTTCATACTTTAAATCTAAACATTCCAAAAAGTTTCTATAAAAAATGTTGAAAAACTTGCCTCCTTCACAAGTAAACATCTTTTTAGAGTTGCAGTCATTTGTCGTGAACGTACCATTTGTTTTTGCGAGGCAACGATGTTGATCAGGTTCTCCATCGCCATTTTGAATAATGGTAGTCCGCAAATCTAAGAATGTATGCAATATATTGAATCTGTATCATGTCATATTTTAAATACAGAGTTACTGTACACAGATATAACTAGTGCTAGAATAAAAAAATAAGTTAAGATATTTTAAATTATATAAAGAGGTACACAGTATTTATCTTAGTTTTATTCTTAAATGATGAAATACGTAACTGTCAATTATCTTATATTTTACTACCAATGGGTCGATAACACTGATTTTGAATATCCACATCCAAAACTTCGGTGTTGACATGAATATCAATTATATGGTCATTTTTATAAATTTTCTGTTTTCAAAACTTTGAATTTTTCGAAAAACTAAGGATTTTCTTACCCCAGGAGTAGATTACCTTAGCCGTATTTGGCACAACTTTTTGGAATTTTGGGTCCTGAATGCTCTTCAACTTTGTATTTGTTTGGCTTTTTAACTATTTCGATCTGAGCGTCACTGATGAGTCTTATGTAGACGAAACGCGCGTCTGGCGTATGAAATTATAACCCTGGTACTTTTGATAACTACTTAAACATCTCTTAGTACTGTAGCTAGACTAAGATTTTCAGTCTTCTTAAATTTTATCATAGTATTAAAGCTAACATTACCAACTTATGTGTCTTTTAGTGTCCAGGTCATCATCATGCTACCTCGGTTAATTCGTAATACCAAAAAAACTGCAGCATAAATTTCTTAGTAGTGGGGTACAGAACAAAATAAGCATATTCCAAGAGACCAAGTTAGTGAAATATATATTTTAACAAAATGCATTTGACTAGCATGTCGAACAACTGATGTTCTCAAACCCTGCTGACTGCAACGGACGATTGTCAAATAAACAATTCAACAGATGTTACAAAATTGATCTTAACATTAATCGATAACCAAACAGAATTCAACAAAACTTGCCCAAATGATGGTATACCGCAAACACGAAAAGCAAAAATGTGTACATCATATCCGGATTGCGAGAATTAATGTCTCTCCAGTAAAGTTATAAATCAAAACTGTATTTGAAAGGCAACTTTATTCACTTCAATTTAGGATAGACTTTAGAATTTTTAAGGAGTCGAAATAGTATGAACAGATCATATAAACCCGAAGGCAAAGATAATGCACGCCAAAATGAAAACATGTCAATAAGTCTTAATTGGGAATAATGCTCAAATCAATTAAATATATATAATTCCTCTAAATACCAGCCCAACAATGTAAGATCTGTAAATTTGCAGAAGCATTTTTTTTATTCTTGCATGGCCAGGATTCAAACTTATGCTACTGACACATCTTGTAATTAAATCGCCTTGTACTATGCCCGACACGCTATACCACTACGTGACATACGCTCTATATATTTTATTTGTCTGATTTAGTATGAAAACCAAAAACTAACTTGTGCACATGGAAACTATTTCTCAACCGTTTTTTTTTACTTAAAGAAAAACAATTAAGCAAGATAAACGGCACAACACATGATATAAAGCATGAGCCCAGGGACAAATACTACATATACTTGTGGTGTCTTTAGATTTGCTATGGCAAATAAAGTCTTGAAGTAAATTACGGGGAAACCCTCTCTTTAATGACGAAAAATGCCAGCTTTGACCTCGAATTTCCCATTTTCACAACAAAGATAAACTGGCATACCTTTTTCAAATTTAAAGATTGGAAGTGAACTACGCCATATCGAATAAACTTCATCAACACTTTTCATTTTTGCAGGATCCCAAAAGATACATACTGGAATCTTCACTAATGTTGATTTCAATTCATACTCATAAAAACACTTGCAAACTTGTTTCTAAAAAGACAAAGCAAAAACGATAATTAAAAAATGAAAAAGTTATATTGAAAATTTTGTTTTGAAAAAGTTAAACTCAGGATGATATTGACGATGACGATGACTACGATGATGATGATGACAATGATAAGCAGTACTTTGTACTTACAAAAAATGTAAAAAAAATGCCTGCTGTGGTAGTTGTGGTACAGAAATATGCACACCTGAAAACGCTTTTGATTTCAACGGCATGTGCACTGTCAGGAAAATATTGGTTTAATGTGTGTTTTATATCTGTAGTTGTAACCATGTTAACTGCTACGTCCAAGCAACCTGTAAAGTAAATGAATTGGCAGAACATGATGAGAACACAGATGCATGTACAGTTCAAATGCAAAACGTGCCACAAAAAGGTTTATGAATGAGTTGCCAGTTTATTTTACAGTCAATAAGAATATAATGCTTACACACAATAATAAGCAACACCTCTCGACACTTTTTGTTTGAGATTTGGGTGCAAAATGTCAAAAGTCATGTTTACAAAGTCTCTGAAATATATTTCAGTAAAGTGGGTTAAAACAATGTGACCATTTGTGTCCTCTCTTTTGAATATTTCTAAGCTTTAAATAATTGACACGTTTTCTGTGGCGATTAGTTATTATAAGAAGGGAATACTCGGACAAAACTGACAAAACTAACGTCCTACGGTAAATACAAACAGGTTATTTGAATCAATTTGAAGACTTAATCAACGCACTAGTCTCGTCCATGGTACAAACACAAAACAGTAGGGTTTGCATATTTTAAATTGACTTATTCATAATTCTTAATCATTAAAGAAAGATGTGGTATGATTGCCAATAAAAAAATATCTACCAGTGACCAAATGACAAAGAAAATTACAACTATAGGTCTACATACGGTCTTAAACAATTAACAATACTCATACTACATAACCAGGTGTAAAATGTTTTGAAATAACAAAATGAGTGTAAAATTGTTCAAATAATTCAAACAAGAAAAAAACGCTTTGTTTTATGTACAAAACAATAAACGAAAAACGCAGCAACAAACGAATTACATGCTCCTGAGTTTAAAATAGCCGATAAGCATATAGCGGGTTAAAATATGAGATTGATCCTAGTTTTTGGTTGGGTTCGCGTTGTTTATTCGTTAGTGTTCTATGTTGTTTCATGTGTACTATTGTTTGTCAGTTTGTCCTTTTCATTTTTAGCCATGGCGTTGTCAGTTTTTTTTCGATTTATGAGTTTGACTGTCCACTGGTATCTTTCGTCCCTCTCTTAAAAAAAGATACAGCATTACTGTCTAGGGTCTTGATTTATTTTCATTTTTTATAGAAAAAGAATAGTTATGTGATTATGGAAGTTGAAAATTTATACAAGTCTTTAAAATCTATTTTTTAACGGCGTTTAAAAAACAACTAGCATTAGTGATTTGTTTATTGAAATTATGTTCCAGTCTCATTGTACCTGTATGACTTCGATTCAATCTGCATATTTATATTTTGAAGCTTTAAAATTACAACGAAACATAAAAAACTAAATCACCGAATTGATCTTGGCTGCTCGGATTGTTGTCTCTATGACCCAATCCCCATTTCTTTTTTTCATTTCTAACGGCATAACTATGATAAAATCTTCTTTTAAATGCCTTAATTTTTTTTTTATTAAACACATGTTACATGACTTGTGTTTATATAGACTTTGGTAATAAAAAAAAATTAGATAGTGTCCCATTATTTAGATTTCGTATAATTCGTTTATTCAATTTGAAGATCTAATTAATTATTTGTGTATTGTTGTCTATTGATAATCAATTGCAATTCTAAATGCACTCAATATGTTCTGTATTCACAAAATTAAAATAAGTAAATCAATAAATTTACAAAATATTATTAAAAATGATATTGATATTTTTTGGGATATGATGAAAGAGAAATTACCAAAAAAAGATGTCCAATCTGAACTTAAAACCCGTGATGATGTCCATGCGGTTATATTTTCGGGTAACTCGTTAAAATCTTTCTCCGTGTACATGATGTCACCAACAGATGGAACATTACAGAAATTCTGTGCATCCTTCCAGGTAACTGTGTAAAAGCAATATATATAAAGCCGTTTGTATTATTTTTAATTACAGAATTGATTTGATTGCAGCATAAATAGTACTGCATGTCTTTCCAATCCGATTTTCATAGAATTTGAAACGTAATATGAACTCAATTAAACCGAATGAACATGTGTTAGATATAAAAGAGGGACGAAAGATACCTGAGGGACAGTCAAACTCATAAATCAAAAAATAAACTGACAACGCCTGGCTGAAAAAGACAGAAGACAAACAGACAAACAATAGAACACAAGAAACAACATAGAAAACTAAGAAATAAGCAACACAAAACCCACCAAAAACTAGGGGTGATCTCAGCTGCGCCGGAAGGGTAGGTATAATTTGATTCTGCTATTTACATTTTGCGAATTGTTGATAGGACCATTACCATGATAACATATACGGCACAGGTATAAGACAACTATTAATTTGGGAATAGGGGACGACAGTGTACATGTAAACATTTATCATAGGTCAGTGTACGATCTGACGACTCTCAACAGTAACCAAAACTAATATTGGATTTATAGAATGGTTTGTATTGTGAATCAAAAGTGTTTGCTTACACTTGCTTACATTTAGGAATGCCTCTTTCAGTTTAGACTAATAGCACGTTACAAGTTATTCACATAACACCTGTTTTACAAAATTCTGAAATGTAATCCAAATGCGTTCTATTATCTGTTATGAGCACATCAAACATGTAAATTGAGGGTAACACTCAAAAATCTGATGCTTTGTTAAACCGTACTAATGCATGTGGCTACACAACACCGCTTGCGAGTTCTGCTAATACACTTTTTTTTTACACCAATGTACTTCCTACTTTAAACTTATTAATTTACAAGAGAACATATATCTTAGAATCACCAAAAAACTTTTCAAGCATATAAAGGCATTAGACAGTTGCATAGATTAAATTCAGCCCAAATGCAAGTGCAGTCAACACACTCGGTTACGAAGACGAAGTGTTTGGTTTTTTAATTGAAAGAAAGGTATTTTCCAGACTATATTTCCTTTTGTATGTACACAATTCCCCATACAAAACTACATCGATAAGCATATACTAATTACCACCCTTCTTTGCATACTACATTAGAAATGTATTAGAAGAGACAATTAACTAACCTTTCGATGAATTGAGCATGTAATGTGCAATTACCAAATCAGCATTTAAGAGTATAATGATTTTTAATGCTAACCGCCACATTTTATTGCACTTATTGTATAACACTGGGGAAATAATTGTAGAAAATATATTTCCTGTAAATCATGTAAATAGACGGAAATATGTACTTGATAGTTTGATTTTGCATCATTTGAAATAAAATAATGCAGCTAACAAAATAATAAGTTTACACTTTAGTTTTATTTGGAAATATTATTTGCGTTGTTGTCAAACAAACAAAAATATGTTTTTTTTTTCCCTTTCATCAAGATTTATTGATAGAATCCATTTGGAATTATGATAATTCATGTCAGCACAGAAGTGCTGACTACTGGACTGGTGATACAACCGGGGAATTAAAACTCCGACAGCACTGGCATCACCACAGTGGTTGTGAATAAACTTATCATAGATACCGGGATTAATGTTTGTATTCACGCCTGTAACGGTGTACAAATTTCGATTATATTGAATCTTAACAAAAGACTTTCAAACTATGCCATTTTGTGCTTCTTTGATACATTTGTTTATTTTATAGTGATTAAGATGATAACAAAATGTTGACTGCTGTACCCCTTATTTACCTATTATGTCTGATAGTTTTGTTCAGGCATTGGTGTTAATATAATGACATTTGATGCGGCTGTCATACAAGTGAGAGGTTTACCTAGCTATAAACCAGGTTCAATCCTCCATGTCCTACATGTGAGTGTAAAAAGTCAGGAATATGACAGTTGTTACGTATTCGATTGATGAGTTTAAGCTTTTGATTTTGCCTTTTGATAATGGGTTTCCGTTTTGAATTTTCTTCGAAGTTGATTATTTTTATGATTTTTCTTTTTTGTAGTCATTTAATATGAACGTCATTTTGTATGCACGGAATCATTTCTTTTTTAGAATCCTTTTAACTTAGGTCGTAACGTTACTCGCATATAAATAACAAAAATGATGGTTTGACCGTTTCTAATAAAAGTTTACCCAAAAAAGCGTTTCGAAATGTGATTTTGATTCTAGCGCATCATATAACAAAATGTTCTAGCAAAATAAAGTCATATGAATATCTAAAATTTAATTGTTAACGTGTTAGCCTCAAACAGATTCTGCTTTAGATTTGAGACTTAACTAAAAATTAAAAAAATACTTCGATCAGACAATAGTCTTCAAATTTTATTCTAAAAAAAATGTAAACATAATAATTATATAATAGTTCTTGATAACTGGTCATTATTGTGATATATGGACTGCCAACAGGACAGTGGTATTGACTAAGATAGAGATAATGACTGAGCCGAAGGCGATGTCATTATCATTGTCACAGTCAATACCACTATCCTACGGCTCTAACTCAAACTATGGACAATTTATGTAAAGCTGGTCTTGAGATCTTTTGACTGATTCAAATGTGCGATTTTTTTACTTTTTTCAGCTGGAACAAAACCATTTCTATTCTTTGAAATGCGGGACCCTAATTTGTTAACAGTGTAATTTCATCCCCTACTTGCTATTTAAGGCATGGGGAAATAATTTGAGAAAGGGTATAAGAAAATTTTAGTAACACACTGGCTATACTAGGGACTATATTGGTGGACAATGAAAAACGTTAATAATTTATGCAAACTTTGAAAACGAATCTAATATACGAATGTACCGTTTGAATCGTTTTTGTTTCAAAGAAATGCGCTAACAGTTGATAAAAGTTTATTCGAACTTTGCAAACGGAAATTACCTAAATGTGTGCTCACTGGACCGTTTGTATAGTTTCTGTTAGAAAGAAATGCACTCTGACTCTTTGTTAGGACACCATAGTGTTCAGTAAAGTATGAACAATTAAAGACAGAAAATCAAATTAACAATTGGTCGGTTTTGGGCGGAAATTAGGGTCTTTTAACTTTAAACACCACAACATTCAAAAAGCAATATACATAATGCAAAGTATACAAGTTGAATGAGATGTAAAGTGATATGTCTTTAAAACAACGACTGAAATTATGATAAAATGTATGAGTCATGTCCTAGATGTTATGAATATTCATCAACATATACACAGGTAGCGCCTTTAAAACAAGTGTGGTCAAGTTATAAAAAGACACCGCACATCTTTAAAACTGATTTAAAATTTCGTCACCATGGTGCAGCGTTTTAAAAACTGAACGTTTTCTGTGAGGTTTTCAAAAAGCGAATAACAAAAATACCAGACTCTAAGGAAATTCAAAACGGACAGTCCTCTGAAAATGGCGATTCAAGAGCTCAAACACAACACGCGAATTAAAATCAACTGGCTTATTATTAAATTGAACGTGAAACGTGCTTGGCTGAAATAAATAGATAAACTTTTTATTTATTAAACGTTTTTAATAATTTCGGAATTTGTTATTTTGCTTTGAAATTGGATTTAAATATTCCTTTTCTGAACAGTATTTTGAAATTAACCCCCGAACCGATATTCTTTCGTTTAAAAGCATACAATTGTTTTGATCATTTGTCAATTTATTTATTGTTTTCTCGTTGACTAAATGCATAAGAATGCTCTTTCATAATTCATTATATGCATCGCAGTGAAAGTCAGAAGATTAGTATCTGATTTGGGACAGTGTCCGTTTATCTAAATATAGATATAGAGTAAGGTTTATCACGGCGTGTAAATCAACATAGTTTTCTTCATGTTCTTGTTTCTGTGTCTCTTTTCTATTGAACCTTATTGAATACTTTAACTTATGAGTACAAGCAACTGCAAAAGTTTAAAAAGTATCTTGATCAAATAAAGAACGATAACAATTCTTATAAAAAAAACGTTTTCTTTTGATTTCAGTTGATCCAATTTATCAACCCTACAACTATGACCTTCTCTCTCGATTGTTGGCTATGGTATGTATCAGATTTCTGAGGTTAACAAATCATTTTACAATCTCATCAAAACTCAATAACTGTGTAATATCGACACTTTGTTCCTTTTCCCTTTGATCCTATTGCTGAATATTTTGAAGATCATGGACAGGAAATGATACTCGAAAATATTAGACGATGACGTCATATTTGGGCAGCAATAATGTCACATGCTCAGGTCCATCCGCGTCAATTTATCAATAAAATGCACATAAAAAACATCTATTCCAACGTATCGGTCGAGTCAAACAAATTAACTAATTATTCATTTGACTTCAGATTCTCAACCAAGAAATTATAGTCAACAGTTAAGACAGTTCGGGGCTCACCTGGTTATGTTTCTAATCAAGTTAGTATCAAATCAGTGCAGTGGCGTCACGCACGCATTCGTGATAGTCCGCATCAATGAAATGCAAGTATCATATTCATACAACCAAATTACTAACACAACGATGTCTACATTCAATGAAATTTCACTTAATATTTTATTTTACTTCTTATACAAACGCATCAAACATATTGTAAAGACAAATTTGAAAATAACAGAATAATAGCGATATATATTGGTAGAGATGGACTTCATTGGCACGAATATTAGCTCGTCACAGTATATACTAATATGTGTTATCACTGCTCCTTACACGTGGAAGGGTTTGTCACATTTACAACCTGTCATATTGACTTTTTTGCGGATCTATTGTATTGTCACCCTTCTTTTAGTTATATAACTTATGTTTAAAATTTACATCTGTTTTTCCAATAAAATGTTTTACACAAATTACTTATAACTTTACAGTACAATTACATTTAATTTAAGTGGAACACAATACATTAGACATAAATGTTAGGATACAAAACACAATTACAGAAACTAGAGAGTACATACAAACAATTATCTGTACATGTTTTCTAATTGTGTATATTTACATTTTGAAACTACAACTTGTCAAATTTTCAGTTTAGTCTGCGATTGTATGATAGTCTCCATTAGTTTCTAGCATTGGAGAAGGAATAAGATATCCAGATACATCAATGTGTTGTATTTGATCTATGTTCTGTTGAACAGAGGCTTTTCCTCCTGAGGTAGGGATTTCTGATAATTGCGTCACCTCATAGTATTGCCCTGTAATTGATTCTGACATTTGATGGGCTATTTCGTTGTAGGTGTTTTGATCTCTCCGTACTGTCAAAGTGGTGAAGGAAGCTTTTGTCAATTTTCTTCTTTGGATATAAATTCTTAAAAAAATATATACAATGTGTGAGATGACAACCCGATGGTTACATTTTTTAATATCATCAACTTTGAAACACTCTGCAATTAAGTCATATCTGATTTTTTTTTATGATTGTCTAAAGGTACTTGATGATTTAAACAATACAATGGACTTAGGTTACTTCTAGTAGATAATGTTTGGATGAAACGAATGCGCATTCAAAGTAAAACGCACGTTTAATTAATCATCGATTTATAAGCCATGTATCGAATGATCAATTCCCACCACTCCTTTGTTGATCGATTTTCACAATCTGCAATTGAGCAACCAAAAAAGATTAGCTCAGCAAATAATTATAATAAAAACGGTACTTTGAGCTAGATCGAACTTTCAGCGAGAAGTGAGTTTTATATTTTCGTATTAAATGGACCATTCCAGTTAATATCTGCTAAAGGGGGTGGATGGTCCATTCTGAGGGGTGTTAAATTTATACATCTTAGGGTTGAAATTTTGGTTTTTTTCTTCTGACACGTACACTTATACGCAAAAAATTCTGAGGGTCTTGCAGCAGTAAATAATTAAAATTAATGAAATCTTAGGGGTTACAAAAAATACCTATTTCAGATCTTAAGGGATGCTTTGGAAAGTAGACAGTTTCGTATCATGCATTATCTGGTATTGTATTTAAAATTTTGATGGGTACAATCCTTGCAGTAAAAAAATTGGATAGGTCAATTTTTCCCATGAAAGCCCTTCCGCTATATATGAAAAGAAACTCTACATCTAATACGTCTTAAGTTATAGATCTGATGGGTAGTTTTTCATCATGTTTTTTTGAAAAAAAATCTCCCTATCCATCCCCACCTGTCAGAGATTAACTGGAATGGCCCAATGCTTGCTGTGCCTTTGGTATCGAGTGCAGCATTGTCAGCGCAATTTCCTTAATTCCGATTTTGTAAAATATGTATTCAGTCCTGCATTGATACAGTATAATACAATATAAGAACAACAAAATATACAAATGTATGAAAGATGAAAAGCTAAGTGATTTTTTTTGTGAAATGTTAAAAACGTTAATTCAAAAATATATAAAAACATTAATTCAAAAGTATATAAAAACCAAATTAACAGTAATCCAAAACACGAAAATGGCCACGCTTGGTACAATTATGATAGCAACCAGTTTGTTTTGATTGAGAAAGCGAAGTGAACCACCAACAACCAGCAGAAAAAACATTTAAACCTTGCTTCGAGCTGGATTTGAACTAACAACCTCATGCTTATTAAACTTACATGCCAAGGAGAAAAATAATGATAGCTGCAAAAGTAACAGCGCCTCCAGCAGTAATGTTGATACACAAAACATCTGCAACGATATAGTATATCCAAATTGTAAATGATACATAAGGTTATAGTTAATGAACAACAAATGCCTCATATAAGACTATAAATGCAACGATATGAAGGTGATAACTGAAGAGTCTATGCTTGTAGGTTGCATTTGTCTTATACAGTGCAAACATCCGTTCCCTTTATCATATACATTCTTTTTGCAGTGCCGTGGTCGCAAACTGTTACTGTTAGTTTTTATCAATGCGTTTGATACATTTGAGCTTTTGATTTTGCCATTTGCTAAGGTACTTACCAGCTATATTGTTGTTTTTCTGTTCGATATTTTAATTACATGTAGTTTATTTTTTAATGTATTGATCAATGACATTTCATCTAGACCTATATAACGCTGAACTATTCATACCTGTGCATTATTTAAGCTAATAATAATTATTTGATCAGCAAATATAAGACACCTGATTTAAGTACAAAACATTAAACGAAAAGAAATAGTATACAGCAATAAAAGACAACCACTGAATCATGTATGAATTTCAAGACTTCGTCAATCGATCGTTTTATCCTGAAATGATCGAAGGACGATATATTTCGGGTTTTTGTTGTTTTTCTTGTATATCCAGAATGTTGCACATTGCTTGTTTGTTTTATAAATACAGTATTCTTATTACCAGGTGTTTGTATATCAGAACTGTTTGTAAAGACAGGCTTCGTTGTTCTATCGAACTGTGATTCTGTTGAGAATAAAAAAAATCGAGTACTTCGATGTCTAGATACTGGCGTGCTGACATGACCTGCAAGCATAAAACAAAAGCCGAAATAAGTAACTAAGGCCGTGTTCACACCAAACGCTTTGTACAGTGAACATGTTTACATTTGGTTTAATGTAATGTACACTAGTTTCACATTAAATTTGTTCACATTTATACACCTTGTTTAGTTACCTGTACATAAGTTTTGATCACAATTGTAAACTATATGTCATTTAAATGTTTATTACGTAGAATAGAACTCAAATTTTCTAACAACTTTTCTAGCGGTTGAGGAACGACTATTTCACCTTAAAAAAGGGGGTGATTTTACCAAAATTTGATTAAAAAAACAATCGGGTCATACAGATGATTAGAATGAACAAATATTCTGAATCCAAAGTTTCCCCATACATTATAGTGTCAAATATTGAAATGGTACCATAGAAAAAATAAATAAGTATAAACTTTCGCGCGATAAAAAGTTCTGACTCAGACACTCCCCCCTCTTTTATTGTTTTGTAATAAAGTGTTTGCTTCTTTAAGAAAGTCATTTGTAATGATTTTCAGTGGTTTAAAGATGTATCGATTTCGCATTAACAGCGTAGGCTTCATCAGCGTGCTTACAGGAATTGCGATGTTAAGGATCACTACATTTCTGTTTGTTTCAAATGGTATTTTTTCTCCAAGGAGTATTTTGCAAAAAAGGAGGGAGTGATGTTTTTTTTTTTTTTTTTTTTTTTTTTATTTCTAACTATTTTAATGGATCTGAGATTCTACACCAACAAACAATTAATCTCACCCTTTTTCAGTAATGAATAACGGTTAATCGTTGTTTGAGTAAAGGCCAGTGGCAAATATTTTTGTCAGTGTGTACGTCCAGTCGATTCGGAGAGACCTTTTCAAATGAATTACGTGTTCGGCAATGATGATGGAGGAGTCTTGTCTGTCTTAATAAGGGGTTGATAAGGCAACGTAAAGTGTTTTTTATAACAAATAAATATATCAAGTATAGACAAATATTTCTGTAAAGAGTGTTATTAGTATCAATTTTATGTAAAAATCGCTTTCTTTTTAAATATACATGGGAAAATAAGAGTTCTGAATGCCTAGTTTTGTGTACACTTAACCTACAGAAGGCCTACATCGACTATCAAATGCATGTAGACAAAACATGATTTACACTACATGTAAACATTAAGTTTTATCAACATGATCAATGGGAACATAATTATGTATTAGTTTATGTGTGAGTTACACTAACAAAACACCGAGTTTAGGTCAATGTGAACACGGCCTAAGTCTGGCATAATTTAAAACAATGAATTGTGATTTAAGGGTAATCAACGCAGTTCCTTATCAGTCTATGAGTTTTAGCTGTGTCTAAGAATAAGAAAATGTCATCACTTAATATGAAAGACGTCACATTACCCCATATATTTTTGTTCGCAAATAATGACATTAACAACTGAAAATATTCGTTATTGTTTTTCTGAGAATTTAATTTAAAAAGCTGATACCTCGTCGATCAACAATTGAGAAATTCAAAACAATTATTTTAGTAATACAATAAATGAAAATCAATGTGTATTGTTTAATGTGTTATCGTTAACAGATTACACAAGGGTTAACATTTAGCACCTATTTTGAAAATCTTTTTACGAACGTTTATTCATGATTTAAACAAAAGTTTTCATACAGTGTTTATTTTGTAGATGTTTCCTTATCTACAATAAAGTTCCACAAATCTAATTTTGAACTCATACTGAATCGTAAAAAGAAGGTTTTGAACCGACCTCCAAACAATCCGTGATTCTGTTATGAGGAGTATCTAAATTGCGTTGATTTCATGCTTTAATTTACATCCCTGAAAATCGAGTATCTGATGTTTTGTTTTATTTTTCCAAGTATTTAGAGCTATTGGACACGGTTTCATTCTTACTGTTCAAATTTTTAATGAATGGATGCCTGAAACATTATTTAATTGCTCATTTGTAAAAGTTTACTTTTTACATATGGTTCGTTTCCGCTGCTATGTTTGCTACAAAGTTGCGATATGTTGTAACGGGAACATTTTAATGAAAATCAACTTGTTAAAAACGATATGGCTTTTTCAATAATAGTTCTCTGTTGAAAGTTTATTGACGAAGGAATTATTTGAAACATTGAAGTTCTTAATTCGTTCAATAACTTAAAAACTGTTATACGGGTGCTTTTCATATTTTTGATAGTAAAAATAAAGATACAAAACATATTATTTTGTAAAATATGAAGAAAAAATCAAAATCCATAGTACGAAACAAACTGACAGCACCATAACAAAATCAAAACATTTGACGTTAATGATTCACTTGTATTTGAATAAGAACACGTTTCTTAAAACGTTCGAATCCTGAATTGATCGTTTTTTTTTAAACCGGACATTTGAGTAAAATATTAACTTCATTGTGCCAGAGAATAAATATGTCATATATATGTTCAGTGTCATAGTAATTAAATTACATACACAATACTAATTTTGTTTAATATCTTGTTCTTCATTTAATTATAGTTTTAAAAGCGTTCGCATTTGAAATTGTTTTTCATATACTTACTTGAGTAGATTTGGTTATTGCATAAAACAGGCAAGCGTTCTGAGCAATATCTGTACTCGTAGGTCAGCGATCGAGAATTGTTGGTCCTTAAGATCGCAACACACCCTGCATTTGCCTTTTCTAAATGTAAACAACTTAAGACGTCAAAGTCGTAAATACAACAAATACTGTCAATTCAAAAGTTATTGCGTGCTTTTGTTATTGCGGTTTTTAAGAAATGAACAAGTATGCGAGTTCAATTATTGCTAATTAAGAACAAATTACATACAGGTATATGGTTTAGTTATCAAAATGCGAGTTCTTATAATTGCGATACTCACTCAGTTGCATTATTTAAATTTATAAAATCCTCACAAAAACATTCTGAATTCTAAAATTTAGAAAATACTAATAACACCGAACTCCAAGGCAAATATCCTTTACAAACTGATTTTTTGAAGTTCAAACAAATACATACACGCATTGTTCAAACGCTTCTAAAAAGACTGGACTAAAATGAGATTCCAGCCTTTTAATTTAAGAAAATAAAAATAGCTATATATTCGAAAAAGAAAACTAAAGGACTGTTTTAATATACTACAGGCCTTAAGTTTTGTGCAAATAGCAAATGACGTAATCTCTCTCACTTACCTGCTAATGTCACCTTTGAAAATACTTATTCTTTTAAGCTAAACATTTTGATGTGATAATATAAATCATATCTCAATAGATGCATTTAAGGTTTTGTAATTGTTTAATACAATTCTTCGATTAACCGATTTGAATTACAACAAACACATAAATTGCATTCAAGTTAATATAGGATCTTAAAATAAAAAGAACATTATTCTTTTTCAGATTAACAACGTTCATTTTGTTTATTCCAAATGTATTACTAGTAATTATAAAGCTGGTGCTGTTACATTATAAATTACTTTAACGCTCCTTTGAAAGATCAATGGAAACTGATCGATATGTTCCTGTTGTGCCATATGTTGCATTTCTGTTGAAGCAGACGATGCAATTTCCCAGACAAACTCCTTTTAGAAAAGTATTTTTTTCTTGAATAAACTAAATATCTTTTTCCTTTTATTATAATACATATTATTTCAAGCAGAATGGTCAATTTTTGTCAATGTTAATTCAATTGTTTGACAAAAATCTAGTAAAATGTAATGTAATGTAACCTACAGCGATTAGAACAATGTCTTCGGAAAATCCAAATTAAACTGTATCATAATAGAATATATCGTGGACCAATTAATGATCCAATATTTATCTCATCTGCCTAAAACAGTCGAATTTGATACAAAAGATGACTCTATGAAAATAAAAACAACAAATTGACCTATTTATCCTCATTTTAGGATCCCTTATGGTCAATGTATACGTCTCATTTCCTTAAAATGTCAACTTTCTAAGCGAAAACTTAATAATAGTTTTTAAAACTTTCAATCAGTAATGGAAAAAATGTAAAAATAAGTGTGTTTTTTGAAGTATTCAAGAAGAATGTACCATCCATATACAATAAACAGCAGTTTAAATGAGTTTTTTCGTAAAACTTTAATTAACGCTGCGTTCAAGAAGGGATCCAAAAAGCTTCCATATTAGTGAATCATTTGTTGTAAGTGAACAAAAACAATGTATTTACTAATAACTGTATATTTATCAAATTATTATTTTAGAAAAAAGAATACTATTTAGCAATACAAAGCAATATATATACTAGTATATAAAGAAGTAAGGAGAAAAAGTCAAAACACTAAATATGGCTTGCCCTGTCGATTCAGAATATTCATTTTTTGTAAAATTTCACTTGAATAGCATGAAATTTTAAGAAATGAGAGTACACTCAATGTGCAGCTTCCCATTATAGGTGTATTACCACCATTGATTTCCGCTATTAGTCTTTGTTAAATTTGCACTTTTCAAAAATTGTGCAGAATTCATCTTTACTTCAAATAAAGAAATACATGGGATGGATAATTCTTTATTATGTCCAGTACTTTAGACAATATTTCACATCCTGTTTCATTGTATATGAAACAATAACTATCACTTGAAGTTAACCAATCACATGTTCTTCCTGTATACAAGCTTTATTAACATTGTAACCTTAAGTTTTAAATATATTCTATAGTATAAAAAAAAACATAAAAAAAATAATGTTGCTTTGAAACATTCACGATAAATGTATATGAAACAGATTTTTTTTTACTGCAATGAAATAAAGGATTAATTTCCTACAACTGTCAAATTCAAGAGAAATATTTTTTTCGATAATTTTCGTGTGAAACCTGACGTGACGTAACTTGATTTTTGGTTCATACAACTTAACGGCTAAAACTGTTTCACTTAATTGTTTTCGTTATATGATAGGGTGGGAAGCTCATATGTACTATGAATTGTTTGAAATGTCAAAAAATAGGTCTACGCGGTATTTTTTTCAAAATTCATGTGTTCCGAACGTCTTAGAGTTCAAACTTATAATAACATTATGTACTACCCCTTCCTTTACTTGGGTATTCTGCAGAATTAACGACAGCAGCTATTTATGCTGATCTTTACTAGTAAAATTCTGAAGCTCTGTCTCTATGAGATGAAACATAGAGATCGTATCTGGGAATCATTTGTAAACAAAACAAAATATCAATGATATTGTAGATATCCCCGAAATAGGCGAGATTTGTTAAACAGTTGTTTCTATAAAGTGGAACCTATAACTAATAACTTTGTTAAAAAGGAAAGACTTTTCTTATTACCGTACCTTCCTCATACTTGAAGTATCTTAGCCATTGGTCCGAAAAGTCACTCTCTGTTTTCAAAAGTGATCCGTTTACTGAACAATTGTAAATAGCAGTAGTCCATGTGCCGAATCCAGAGAATCCTACAGTTACGATTGGGTAAATGAACACTCAATATTGTTAGATACATTTCTTAACGATACATATACTTAAGCACATGTAAAAAAACCGTATAACTTTAAGATAATTAACTTGTACCTCAAAATGTTCATGCTAACCGTATTAGGATTTCAAATTCCAACTAATTTGTCATTATACAATATGTTTTAATCTCTACTCACTTTTGACATGTTTTTGCAGCCTTATATCTTTGATTAACAGAATACTCGCCTGACCTGTACTCTTACAGAATGTGTCATACTCTTGATTGTGAAATTTTGACAAAAATTGTATGTATAACAGTAGAGGCGAACACTGTCGATGCAGCCGGTATCGCTTCTTTTCAAGCTCATGTGATGACTTGTTTGTTTATATAAATGATATAGCTTGGAAACTAGCAAGGTTGAGAAGCACTTTTGTTTGCACTAATTGATTTGTCGTTCAATTTTAAATCGCGTCTCGATTTTGTATAAAAATTTGTTGACCAACGAATTATAAATTCTTGATAAAATAAAATATTTGTCTATTTTCATGATTGTTCCTATAAATCCTTTGTATTTTGTATGATACGGTTACTTTCAACAACTTGTATCTGAAAAACTGAAGTGATCACCCCTTTTTATATAATTTGTTTCTGTTTTTTTAAATGCAGAACCCACTTCTATGTACCTTTCTTCCAGCAGCATTTGCATACGGAGAATATTTATCCAAAGTAATACGATATTCCAGGGCTTGTATGTCCTATCATGATTTCCAATGGAAATTTACGGACTACAACATAAGTTGGTTGACCGTAATGGCTTATCCGTTTCACAGATTTATCGAACAGGTTCCTTATGTCATTACCATATTCCCATTCCCTTTTTACGAATGCGACCTACCGAATATGACTATTCCCTGGGGTATTAATAAAAAGGAACGAAAGATACCAGAGGGATAGTCACACTCATAATCGAAAATAAACTGACAACGCCATGGCCAAAAATGCAAAGGATAAAGAGACAAGCAATAGAACACATGACACACCATAATGAAATAAAGAATGAGCAACATGAATCCCACCAAAAAACTAGGGGTGATCGCAGGTGCTCCGGAATGGTAAGCTCCATATGTGGCATGTCGTGTTGCTTATGTTATAACACATACGGTAAATAGTCTAATTCGGTAGGTCACATACATGAAAGGAAAGGGGATTGCAGTAACGAAGTAAAGAACATATCCGATATTATTTATGAAACTGTTATTCCATAACGGTCAACCAACTCGTGATGGCGTTCGTAAAATTTACGAAGGGATTATTTCAACTTCACCATTTGTAACTTTCACCATTAATAACATAACCAACATTAAGGGTGCCACATGATGAACAGGATCGGCTTACTCGTTCAGAGCACATTCTGTCAACCCGAGTTTTTGCTAAGGGCCGTGTTGGCTGTTTAGTCTTTAGTTTTCTATGTTGTGTCTTTTGTATCGTTATTTGTCTGTTTGTCTTTTTCTTTTTTAGCCATGGCGTTGTCAGTTTATTTTCGATCTATGAGTTTGACTGTCCCCTGGTATTTTTTCCCTCTTTTGAAATATTTTAAGATCTGTGGAGTCGTTTATTACGCACACCTTGCCTTAATTGGTTTCTGAATTGATTGGTGAGGTTGTTAAATCGGTAATGTCAACTTAATTAATCATATCCATAAAATGTATTTTAAATTATATTATTACCGATAGGTATTAGATCTACCAGCAAAATAAGGCAATCCTTAACACATGTTAAAACAAACAAACACAAATCATGGAGAGACGCATGCATAATCAGGAACTTAACAGGTTTTGTAATCAATAAATCAAACATATTATACATATTATTCATTTTTATAAAACAAAAAACCGAAATGCTCAGACTAACAGTTGACTATGAGATTTGAGAATGGTTTAGATTAATTTTTGGAATATTAAAAAAACAATTGGCTTTTAGTCTCAACAAAGCATACATAAATACTTACTTGTAAGTCGGAAATCTTAACGATGATGTATTGTGCTCGTCGTTTTATATTTTAAATCTAAACATTCAAAAAAGATTCTATAAAAATGTTGAAAAACTTGCCTCCTTCACAAGTGAACATCTTTTTAGAGTTGCAGTCATTTGACGTGAATGTACCATTTGTTTTGGCGAGGCAATGATGTTGATCAGGTTCCCCATCACCATTTCGAATAATCGTAGTCCGCAAGTCTAAGAATGTATGCAATATATTAAAACTGTATCATGTCATATTTTAAATATAGAGTTACCCACTAGATTGAACTATAATAAAAGATAAGTTTAGATCTTTAAAATTATATATAGAAGTACACAGTATTTGTTGCAGTTGTATTCTTAAATAATTACATTAGATGTATGTTTCATTATAATACGTTATTCTGATTGGCTAATTGCACTTCACATGTTATTCCGTAAGCAGTTGCATGAGACAATAACATTTCATTCATGATGACACGAGGTCCAACAATAAAGTGCACAGGTGAATTAAAAAATTTAACTTAATGAAAATCGTGTTTTTTTAATCTTAACTAAAAAATGTAATTATAAGTATTGAATGCTTCTTTTTGTAACTTTATAGGGTTGTAAAAGCGTTGACCGTGCGTACATTTTTAGAATGAAGCGCTTCCGCGCTTCATACAAAATTTACTTCGGTCAACGCTTTTACACCCCAATAAATTTACAAAAAGAAGCATTCAATTCTTAAATGATAAAATACGTAATTGTCCATTATCTTATATTTTACTACCAATGGGTCGGTACCACTGATTTTGACTATTAACACCTTAAACTTCTCTTAGTACTGTAGCTAGACTAAGTAATTTGTGTAATAACCTGGTTGAATTAAATCTCTGCCTGTTAATTTTTAGTCTTCTTACATTTGTATTACAGCTAACATTACTAATGCATGTGTCTTTTAGTGTCTAGGACAACATCATGCTATCTCAGTTAAGACGTAATACAAACAAAAAGCAGCATAAATTTCTTAGTAGAGGGGTCGAAGTACAGCAACAAAAATATATTCCAAAAGACCAAGTTAGTGGAAACTATATTTTAACAAAATGCATTTGACTAGCATGTCGAACAACTGATGTTCTTAGACTTTGCTGACAATTGACGATTGTTAAATAAACCAGTCACCAGATGTCACAAAATTGATCTCAACATTAATCTATAACAGAATTCAACAAAAACTTGTCTAAATGATTTTATACCGCAAACATGAGAAGCAAAAATATGTACACCATATCCGGATTTCGACAATTAATGTCTCTTCACTAAAGTTATAAATCTAAACTGTATTGGGAAGACCACATTATTTACCTCAATTTTGGATAGACTTTAGAATTTTGAGGAGTCAAGGTAGGATGATCGGATCATATAAACCAGAAGGCAAGATAATACAAGCCCAAACGAAAACATGTCAACAAGTCTAAATTGGAATTATTGCTTAAATCAATAAATATATACCGTATAATGCCCTCTAAAAACCAGCCAAACAATGTAAGATCTGTAAATTTTTAGAAGCATTTTTTTTTCTTGCATGGCCGGGATTCCAACTTATGCTACTGACACAAATTGAAATTAAATCGCCTTGTACTATAACCGACACGCTAGACCACTCCATGACATAGGCTCTATGTATCATATATTTGTCTGATTAAGTAAAAAAAACTAAAACTTACTTGTGGGCATGGAAATTATTTCTCACCCGTTTCGTATTTACTTAAAAAAAATCAATCCAGCAAGATAAACGTCACTACACATAATATAAAGCATTAGCCCAGGGAAAAATATTTTATTCTACAGTAGTGGTGTTTTTTTTAGATTTGTTATAGCAAATAAACTATTGGAGTAAATTATGGGGAAATCCTCTCTTTAAGGACGAAAAATGTCAGAACTGACATCTGATTTCCCATTTTCTGTACAAAGTCAAAATGGCGTACCTGTTTTAAATTTAAAGATTGGAAGTGAACGACGCGATATCGAATAAACCTCATCAACAATTTCCATATTTGCAGGATTCCAAAAGATACATACTGGAATCTTCACTAATGTTGATTTCAATTCATAGTCATAAAAACACTTGCAAACTTGTTTCTAAAAAGACAAAGCAAATAAGATGATTACAAAATGAAAAAGTCATATTGAAATTTTTTTTTTGAAAAAGTTTAACTCCTGATGATATTGACGATGACGATGACGACGATGATGATGATGACAATGATAAGCAGTACTTTGTACTTACAAAAAATGTAAAACAATTGCCTCCTGTGGTAGTTGTGGTACAGAAATATGCACACCTGAACACGTTTTTAATTTCAACGGCATGTGCACTGTCAGGAAAATATTGGTTTAATGTGTGTTTTATATCTGTAGTTGTAACCATGTTAACTGCTACGTCGAAGCAACCTGTAAAGTAAATGAATTGGCAAAACAATACACAGATGCATGAACAGTTTAAATGTAAAGCGTGCAACAAAAAAAAGTTGATGAATGCCTTGCCAGTTTATTGTACAATCTATATGAATATAAATGCTTACACATAATAATACGCAACTCATGTGACATGATACACTCGACACTTTTGGTTTGAGATTTCTCAAAATCTCAAAAGTCATGGTTACATAAGTCATGTTTACAAAGTCTCTGAAATTCATTTCAGTAAAGTGGGTTATAACAATGTGACCATTTGTGTCCACTGTTTTGAATATTTCTAAGCTTTAAATAGTTGATACGTTTTCTGTGGAGATTAGTTATTATTAGAAGAGAATATCCGGACACATACAACGGTAAAAACAAACTGGTTATTTGAATCAATTTGAAGACTTAATCAACGCACTAGTCTCGTCCATGGTTCGAACACAAAACAACAGGGTTTGCATATGTTAAATTAAATTATTTATAATTCTTAATCATAAAAGGAAGATGTGGTATGATTGCTAATGAAAAAATGTCTACCAGTGACCAAATGACACAGAAAATTACAACTATAGGTCTACATACGGTCTTAAACAATTAACAATGGTCATACTAAATAACCAGGTGTAAAATGTTTAATAAAATAACAAAATGAGTGTTAAATTGTTCAAATAATTCAAACAAGAAAATAACACTTTGTTTTATGTACAAAACAATTAACGAAAAACGCAGCAACAAACGAATTACAGGCTCCTGAGTTTAAAATAGCCGATAAGCATATTGTGGGGTTAAAATAGTTTGTTTTTTTATAAACCTCTCCCTAGACCTGAGACAATGGTGAAACATTTGAACATAAAAACATTGAAGAAGCTTAACTAATCAAAACAAATAGAAATATATAAAACCAAATCACAAAGTGTTAAGGACTAAAAGTGGTACTTGTACATCCCTAGACCAATACGGAACAAATACCGATCTGGCAGCTAGTTTAAACCCCCTCCACCCAAAACATAGCCTGCAATTTAAAACTAAATTACCACTTTCCCAGCAATAAAACGAAGAAGTTAAAACACAAAATACACGGAAGCTATTAGAACACTTATACAGCCTTAAATACAAGAAAGTTTTTTAATCAAGAGTTTCAAATGGTTCAAGTTGAAATCATCTCTTCGTAAATTTTACGGACCCCATCACGATTTGGTGGACCTTTATGGAATAACCGTTTTACAAATGATATCGGATATGTTCCTTACATGTACGTCATAACTACAATCCCTATCCCTTTCATAAATGTGACCTACCGAATAAGACTATTTACCGGATTTTTTATCTCATAAGCAACATGACGGGTACTACATGTACATGTGAAACAGGAGTTGCTTACCCTTCTGGAGCTCGTGAGATTGACCCTAGTTGTTGGTGGGGTTTGCGTTGTTTATTCTTTAGTTTTCTATGTTGTGTCATGAGTACTATTGTTTGTCAGTTTGTCCTTTTCATTTTTAGCCATGGCATTGTCAGTTTATTTTCGATTTATAAGTTTGACTGTCCCACTGGTATTTTTCGTCCGTCTTTTAAAAAAAAGATTCAGCATTACTGACTAGGGTCTTGATTTATTTTTATTTTTTATAGAAAAAGAATAATTATGTGATTATGGAAGTTGAAAATTTATACAAGGTTTTAAAATAGATTTTTTTAACGGCGTTTAAACCACAACTAGCATTTGTGATTTGTGTATTGAAATTATGTTACAGTCTCACTGTACCTGTATGACTTCAATTCAATCTGCATATTTATATTTTGAAGCTTTAAAATTACAATGAAACATAAAAAACTTAATCACTGAATTGATCTTGGCTGCTCTGATTGTTGTCTCTTTGACCCAATCCCCATTTCTTTATTTCATTTCTATCGGCATAACTAGGATATAATCTTCTTATAAATGCCTCAAATACGTTTTAATTAAACAAATGTAACATGACTAGTGTTTATATAGAATTTGGTAATAAAAAATTATTAGAGAGTGTCGCATCATTTAGATTTCGTATAATTCGTTTATTCAATTTGAAGATCTAAATAATTATTTGTGTATTGTTGTCTATTGATAATCAATTGCAATTCGAAATGCACTCAATATGTTCTGTATTCACAAAATCAAAATAAGTAAATCAATAAATTTACAAATTATTATTAAAAATTATATTGATATTTTTTTTGATATGATGAAATGAGAAATTACCATAAAAAGTTAAAATCTGTGATGATGTCCATGCGGTTATATTTTCAGGTAACTCGTTGGAATCATTCTCCGTGTACATGATGTCACCAACAGATGGAACAATTATTCAAGATATACTGAATAGTAACGTATTTTTGTTTATTGATTATTTATCACATCAAAATGATATGTACGCCAAATTTTGTTCTTTCAAAAAAGTATATTAAAAAAAACACTTCTATTCAAGGTATTAACTGGGTTTTTTTTAATATGAAGGAATGAGAAATTACCATAAAAAGATGTCCAATCTGATGTTAATTTCCGTGATAAAGTCCACGCCATAAAGGTTTCGGGTAACTCGGTAAAATCTCTATTAGTGTACATAATGTCGCCAACAGATGGAACATTGCAGAGTTTTTGTGCATCCTTCCAGGTTACTATGTAAAAGTATCATTAAATAAGATACATAATGATATTAATGTAAAGCCTAATGTGGTTGGTTTTTTCGGTGTTTTTTTTGCTTAGTTTACAAATAAATGAAAGCTGTAGTATAATAGGAATAATTATTCATTAACAAGTTTAACACCGCCATATTCTGTACGTGCCTGTCCCAAGTCAGGAGGCTTTAACTCATTGTTGTGTTTTGTTGCTGTTTTACATATTTGTTTTTCTAATATTAATATGTACAAAAAATTAGGCAGTTTTCTCTATTGAATTGATTGACATTGACCGACTATATGGTAAGGACTATACTCATTGTTAGAGTCAATACAGTGAACTAAACTGGTAAATTTCTGTGTCATTAGGTCGTTGGTTCATTGACAATCTTTTTGTATGCATGTTTTCCAATTCTCTTTACTAGAATTACCGTCCGTCTGTCCGTCTGTCACGCTTCAGGTTAAAGTTTTTGGTCAAGGTAGTTTTTGATGAAGCTGAATTCCAATCAACTTGACACTTAGTACATATGTTTCTAATGATATGATCTTTCTAATTTTAAAGCCAGTTTAGACAAGTGGCCCCAATTTCACAATCCACTGAACATAGAAAAATAAAGTGTGAGTTTCAGGTTAAAGTTTTTGGTCATGGTAGTTTTTTATGAAGTTAAAGTCCAATCAACTTGAAACTTAGTACACATAAACAAAATAAAGATAAAAGGTAGTAATAAGTGCCAACCACCGAGTGACAGGCTTACTACATACAGAATTTGGCGGTGTTAAACATGATGTATGTTAGCGCTTCAATCCGCCCAATCCCCTCTTTCCACCGAGAGAACGAAAAAGTAAAAAGTAAAAAAATAATATACAGGTGTGATACGGTATTAAACAACTCAAAATAAATGTTTTCTTATAATTTATAAAAAAGATTACTCAAATGTGGATTTGAAACTTGTTCCATCGAGCGGTATAAGCGCTTAACTTTTGCGTGTGAGTTGGTGATACATCTGATAGATCAGATTCATTGGTTAACGTTGACAATGCATTTAGCTATCGAGAATACGTCCTTTTTAAATCTTTAAAAGTGGATAATAACCAGTGAAAAAATCTCATGGAATTACCAAACCCCATTTCTTACACATTGAATTATCTGACAACGGAATACACAAAATGAGTGCTTACTTATTCTTTGACGCAAGTGCAACCAGACAGATGCGGTGAGGAGGACGATTTTTTTGTATGAGGTCTTTTTATTAGCATTGAGGTATATAATCTCAAACGCTATTTCCTTTAATTTGTTTGCTCATTAGAATGTAAAGACATTACAGTTTTTAATGTTTATTTATAGAGAAACACATTTCATACAATAGATATTTCAGTAAGCTAGTTAAGATAAGAAATCAGATTTATTTGTCTTTAGATAAAAATAAATATCGAGGATATTGTCTAATTTCGCTAATACATGGTATATCAATATATCTTTCTATGTTGTGATGTTTCAGTTAATGTGAAAGCTTTTTAAACCCGCTGCAATTGTTTGCACGTGTCCTTAGTCAGTAATCTGATGTTCATTAGTTGTCGTTTGTTAGTGTGGTTCATACAGTAAGTGTTTCTTGTTTTTTGTTTGTTTTTGCATATAGATTAGACCGTTGGTTTTTATGCTATAATTGTTTTACACTAGCAGTAATTTTGGAGATCTTCATAACTTGGCTTGTGGTGTGAGCCAAGGCTCCGTGTCGAAGACTATACTTTGACCTATACTGGTTTACTTTAATCAATTGTGACTTGGTTGAAGAGTTGTCTCATAGACACTCAAACCACATCTTCTTATATCTATATATCAGGTAATTTTGATATTTTGCGGGAATGTTTTTCTTAATTAGTCACTTCTAGCCAAGCATCAGACTGTACAACATTGTAACAAAGTTCATTTTCAATTGAATTATTGTATTTGTTTTTGTATTTAGTAGGAATTATATATTTTACCAAAGAGAAATCTAAGTTATTATTTCATGCATTAGAAGCAAAAGTAAACTATCCTTTTGATGAATTGAGAAAGTATTTGTTTTTGTATTTAGTAAGAATTATATATTTTACCAAAGAGAAATCTAAGTTATTATTTTATTCATAAAAAGCAAACGTAAACTAACCTTTTGGTGAATTGAGAAAGTATTTGGCAGATACTATATCAGCATTTAGTAGAAAAACAATTTTCAAAGCTGAACGCCACATTGTTTTATTCTACAATGGTAAAGGACGGTATTGTAACAAAGAAATATATCCTGAAGATAACCGGATATTGATACTAAATATATCATTTGACATGAAATAAAACAATGCAAACGACAATAACTCTTCATTTCAATATAATTGGACTTTTTTTTGTTTCCGTTGTGGTGAAACAAATATAAATATTTTCCTCTGAAAACATTGAATGAACCATTTTGTTAATCAGTTGAAGTAAGTATGTAATAGTCGGATAACAACATGACCTTATGCAATGCAAACATATAGAAATCGTTATATTGTAGGACCGTGTATGTACATGTAGTACATATACCTTATAAATATAATCATGTTTAACAATAATATTTAGTTTGAATTTAGAATCATATTCAAAACAGTGTGGTCCTGGCCATTGATTGACGACCTAAATTATCCCATTGACTGGGACAGATTAGGTGAACGTTTGTCGGTAACAATCACTGCTCACTATGTACTTGTTAAAGACACTGAATCTGTGGGGTCACCAAAGGTTCTCAACACCTAAATAAAGCAATTCGAAAAACGAATCCAGAATAATACGATGTGTTGATTTATATCAATAATATAAATCAAAACATAAAGGTTATTCCTGAATAATTTTTCGAATTATTTTATTATTAAAGGCGTTAAGAACCTTTGGTGACCCCATAGTTTATATTCTATATAAGTAAGAAGTGAGCAATGGTCGTTACAGACAAACGTTCATCTATCCCATTCAATGGGATAAATTAGGTCGTCAATCAATGGCCAGGACCACACTGTTTTGAAAATGATTATAATTGATTGATATCAAAACTGTATTCAAAGATACAATGAAATGTTGAATCGGTAACCTTTTAATGTGTTTAATACTCAAAGACTACTTCCAAAGACAAAATCCTACCCATTAATTTTCAAAAAGTTTAAGGGCACAAAACAACATTCAAACTAAATGGATATACATGAATGTTTGATTTCATAAGTGACAGAATTTCTAAATCAAAAATTTATGTTCCATTTATTAAATCTTGTAGAACAAGCTTAAATACAACATTAATTTTGCATTTAACGTATCATCGCATACCTTCTGTAAGTAATTACATACAAAATCTATAGGTGGAAATGTTTTGGTAATGTTCAATGAAGAAGCACCCATTTTTGTTTATAGTCCAGCTGAAGCAAGCCTCCAGGTGCTGGGTTTTCTAGCTGTGTTGAAGACACATTGTTTGCTTTAGGTTGTTTTCTGCTCCTTGGTTTGATTGTTGTCTCTTTTGTGACACATTTGCCACTTCCACTTCCAATTTTACAGAAATGGCTTCACGGATCAGGAGTATTTGTTATTTGTTTTTAGTCTTTCCTGCAGAGTCAACGGAATTTTAGACAGAAGCGAGATCTACTTTTTACTAGACTGTGTTTTGCATAAGTAAAATCATGGACTGTATACAATCGCGAAATTGAAAGTCGTTTGAAACAAGAATACTCGGAAACACACAACTAACAAAAAAATGCATTATCTACATGTTATATTTCTTTCAGGTTACTAAATAAATACAAATATGACCCTTACTAAAAGGTAATATTTAAAATAGTTACTCTTAAAAAAAGATAACGTGGACAGAAAAAGAAACTTTTTTTATATATTATTGTGAAACTATCCCTTTACAACGGGGACAAGCGCCAGTGGTGTACTGACACCTGCGTCATCAATACACATCATATTATATCAGAAGATATAAGAATTTGGTTTCGATTATCATAATTGTTTTTTATGTGTTGGAATGCCTTTTTTGAGATGCTTGCAGGAAAAAAAAATGTTCTGAAACAAACGTTGAGACTGATTTTCCACACTTGTTCCTTGTTCACTTTTCCCATTATACCTAGTTTGATAAAGTATTTTTTTGTTTAAATACTAGCACATGCATATATCACATGTTACACCGCGACCGTAAACTATAAGAATATCTACTCACGAAGCAAACATCCATTTTTAAACATCTCAATGAAACAGAACATCTGACCTACATGATCATTTGTAAGTAAAGAACATAGAAAACTCATGAACATGAAATGCGATTATCACGACAGGCAGTGCAACAACATAAAAAGGATAAATTCTTTATGATCAATTCAAGATTCAAGAGAAAACAAGATCGATCTTAGTTTTAATGACAGAATTGTGGAAACCTTGATGAATCCATCACAATGCATAGTTTCGAATACTAGTAGTACATGCATTTAATGACATTGGAATGTGCATGTACAGTAGTGATATATAAGTTAATATATGCAATCCACATTGATTTGTTCTAGTTGGTCCAGATCTTTTACTAGTACAAAGTTAAAGTCGCAAGAAATATGTCTTCCTGCTTTTTTTCATATAATATTTGTTTACTATGTCGATCAGTTGCTCTTCTAAATCCGAAATGAATGTCGCCAAAGCTCAAAAAATGATACTGTCGCCCATTGCAAAGATCTCTTTTTGCTAAGTCAATTTTATATATGACAAAAGAGATCTTCCTACCAGGTACTTTCCGTACTGCACATAAGTTCATATGGCATCGCTCTCAAATGGAAGCAGATAAAAAAACAAATCTGGATTACGATTTAAATTTATTAAAAATATAGACTTCAATTAAAATAAACGAAATATAACTCGAACGTTTACTCGAAATGTTACAAGAACTCGAAAAATTTATCTGAGGGTATATTTCGAGCTTATACTCTAGTACTTGAAATTCATCTCCATCTTAAACTCGACAGATAAACATTTGAAATATGTTTTATTTGTCACATATAGTCTCCGCGAGAACGATGTAAATTGAATATATCAAACTCATCACATATACCAGGATTGCACCGTCTTACGACAGACGCTTGTTTTGTCTACAAAAGACTCATCAGCAAAATGATCAGTAGCGGTCAAACAATAATTAGTCAAAAGGCTAAATAAAGAATTGATCAGAAAGCCTTTTAAGAAGTTGAAAAGCATAGTGGACCGCAAATTCAGTAAAGTTTGAACAAATACGGTTTAAAAATTCTTTTCCTGTAATCATGATTTTGCACTGAAAATTATTTTTGGTCCGGAATTTTATTGAAACTTGAAAAGGTGAACTCCAGGTGCACATCTGTACGCAAAACTTTTTTTTTCTATTCTATTCTATGACCATTTAAGATATATCATGTTTTCTATTGAATTGCGTGAACATAGCTATATATAGGTCATATATGTAGTTTATATTCGATTCTTTATAAACAAGACATATTAAAGTAACCATTGATCAATGCAAATATTTATTTCTGTTTTGTTTACGGCGGACAGACTTCTGTAATACATGACATTATCTTTTAATTGTGTCTAATCAAAGTGAAAAAAATTGCAGCGATAATTTCAGTGAACTGTAACAAATAAATCATTGCACCAATGAAAGTAGTTGTAACATTTATAACCTCTCGCACATTTACAGCAAAATATATTTGGTTGTATTTTCTTTCGCATTCTTTTAACTGTACACAAAAGACTCATCAGTATCGATCGAACCGTTATTAGTCGAAAGGCTAAACAATTCAGAGCAGTTTGACCAAAAACAGCTTAACAATTATTTTCCTGTAATAATGATTTTGCACTGAAAATTATGTTTAGTCCGGAATTTTCTTGAAACATAAAAGGGTTTACTGCAGGTGCACATCTATTCACAAAACTTGTTTGTTTCTATTCTGTTTTCTCATATATTTTATTTACCATTTCTATGCATATTACATGCCCATTGAGTTTTAACATACTTTTCACCAATTATAGTTCTTGTATCTGCATGTTTATTGATCAAATGTTTTAAATTCGTCGACATGTTTGTTTTTGTTTGCTCATCGAAATAGGTCTCACATGGTTTCTATTTAATTGCTCGAACATGGGGCAATATATGTAGTTTTATATTCGATTATTTACAAACAAGACGTACTACAGTAACCATTGATCAATGCAAATTTTTATTATTGTCTTGTTTACGGCGGACAGATTTCTATAATACACGAAGTTATCTTTTATATGTGTCTTATCAAAGTTTAACAACAAGTAATTACTTGTTCCTTCCCCCTTTTACCCTAAAAAAGTGCAGTGATAATTTCGGTAAACTGTAACAAATAAATCATTGCACCAATGAAGGTAGTTTCAATATTTATAACCTCTCGCACATTCACAGGAAAATATGCTTTGTTGTATTTTCCGTTGCATTCTATTAACTGTCTACAAAAGACTCATGAGTAACGGTCGAACCATTATTATACGAAAGGCTGAATAAAGTTGAAAGCATAGAGGACCGCAATTTCAGAGAAGTTTGACCAAAAACAGCTTAAGAATTATTTTCCTGTAATTATGATTTTGCACTGCAAATTATGTTTAGTCCGGAATTTTCTTGAAACATGAAAGGATGTACTCCAGGTGCACATCTGTACACAAAACTTTTTTGTTTCTTTTCTGTTTTCGCATTTATTCTTTTACCCTTTCTTTGCATGTAACATGTTTATTGAGGTTTCGAATACTTTTCACCAATTATTGTCTTGCAACTGCTTCTTAATCGATCAAATGTTTTAAATTCGTCGACATGTTTTGTTTTTGTTTGCTCATCGAAATATATCTTGCATGTTTTCTATTAAGTTGCTCGATCATGTGGCATATATGTAGTTTTATATTCGATTTTTTATAAACAAGACGTAATAAAGTAACCATCAATGCATATATTTATTTCTTTTTTTGTTAACGGCGGACAGATTTCTGTAATTACCTTAGATGTATTTAGCAAAACTTTTAGGAATTTTGGTCCTCAATGCTCTTCAACGTCGTACTTTATTTGGCCTTTTTTCACTTTTTTAGATTCGAGGGAAACGCGCATCGGCGTATATACTAAATTTAGTCCTGGTTTCTATGATGAGTTTATTTACAATCACAAGGTCGATGCCACTGCTGGTGGAGATTTATTTGTCTGAGGGTATCACAAGCCCAGTAGTCAGCACTTTTTGTGCTGACATGAATTGTAATTGATATTGATATTTGATATTTATAATAACAAAATATTGATTTTTTTTTAATACTAAGGCTTTTCTTCCTCAGGCATAGATTACCTTATCTGTATTTGAAAAAAAACTTTTAGGAATTTTGGTCCTCAATGCTCTTCAACTTCGTACTTTATTTTGCCTTTTAAACTTTTTTTGGATTCGAGCGTCACTGATGAGTCTTTTGTAGACGAAACGCGCGTCTGGTGTGTATACTAAATTTAGTCCCGGTATCTATGATGAGTTTATATACATGGAATTATCTTTTATTTGTGTCTTAAAATTAAACAATAAGTAATTACTTATGCATTGCCCCTTCAACCCTAAACAGATTACAGTGTTAATTTAAGTGAACCTTTACAAATAAATATTTGCCCCCATGAAACATTTATTACCTCTCGCCATTCACAGGAAAATATGTTTTGTTGTAGTTTCCTTTGCATTCTATTAACTGAGCTCATCATAACTTTTACATTTGTTTTAATGTCTTTCAAATGGTGCAAGATTAAAATTATAACAACTATATAGAGTCTAATCAAATTTTGTAGTACACTAAACTTTGTGAAACAGTCTTTATAAAGATGTATCTGTATGTTGATTAATTCTAAGTGTAAAATATTTACAAAATTAACTTTTCAAATTAGTTCGATTGTTTGATAGTCTCCGGCTGTCTCCAGCATTCCAGACGGAATAAGATATCCAGATGTATCAATGTGTTGTATTTCATCTATGTTCTGTTGGACAGTGGGTGTATCGGTTTATGATACCGCCGACATTTCATAGTATTGCCCTATAACAGAGACTGACATTTGTTCTGGTACTTCGTTGTAGTTGTTCTGATCTCGCCGTACTGTCAAAGTGGTGTATGAAGCACTCGCAAGTTTTCTTCTTAGGATAAAGATACTAAAAAATAATAACAAATGTTTATTGATGCAAATAAGAGACAATGACAAGCCGATAGCGACATAACTTGACAATATCAATTTTGAAGCACTCTGCAATTACACATATTTTATGAATCAATAAATTTAGTATTTCATTAGTTTTATATAGGACTAAACGCGCGTCTGGCGTATTAAATTTCAAATCCTGGTACCTTTGATAACTTTATACACGTATTTGAACTTGCCGACTAAAACAATAGTATCGTCATTCCGTACGCCTATATCACCCTGCTTTGTCGCTCAGTAATTCTCATAGCAAGACTTCAAAAGGAGACCAGGCATTATCAGCGACGTTACAATGTGAGAGGAGAAGTTATCAGCTACGTCACAATGCGAGAGGAGACTTAATCAAGATTGTTTTCGTCAAGCGTAAAACTGTCTTAGGGAGAGGAAAAAATACCATTAATAGAACGATAAACAGATAATCTGGTTTTCTACGTATAGATATCGTAAAATATCAGCCAATCGACACAATGTGAAACTTTGTAGCTCGTAGCTAATATTTTACGATATCAATGTGTAGAAAACCCAATAACCTATACATATTGACCAGACTTGTTCTTATATGGTAACTGTCTAGTATCTAGATGTACTGATAGGTGATTTTTTAATTAATAAAATTAGCATTTAATGCAAAAAGAACTATTTGAAATCGTTTATCAATTGATCAATTCCCTCCACATTTGATTTCTTGATTGATGAACAATATACCTCTAATCGATATTGGGGTTCGTGTTGCTAATGTTTTAGTTTTCTATGTTGTGTCATGTGTTCTGTTTGTATGTCTGTTTGTCTTTTATCATTTTAAGCAAGGCGTTGTCATTTTATTTTCGATTTGTAACTTTGGCTGTCCCTCTGGTACCTTTTGTCCCTCTTATTTAAAGCAAGATGTGAGTATTTCTTCCATTTTTTTTTTGTAAAATGCCCTCTATCGAGTCAGGAAAATTGCCATTGTTAAATTTGTTAGGATTCTAGATGGGATAAGATATGCAGATGTATCAACGTGTTGTATTTTATCTATGTTATGTTGGACAGTGGGTATACTTCCTGATGCATCGGTTTCTGATACCGCCGACATCTCATAGAAAGGCGCGTCTGTCGTATTGAATTATAATCTTTGTACCTTTGAAAACTTTATACACGTGTTTGTACTTGCCGATTTAAACAATAACATTGGTCAGACTTGTGCTTAAATGGTAACTGTCGAGTTAATATAGATGTACTGGTAGGTGAATTTTGAATTAGTAAAATAAGCATTTAATGCAAAAAGAACGATTTGAAATAATAGTATCAATTGAGCAATTCCCTATACATTTGGTTTCTTGATTTCAAAAATATATCTGCAATCGAGAGTTATTGTGGTGATACTATGTGGTTCTTGTTGCTTATTCTTTAGTTTTTTATGTTGTGTCATGTGTTATATTGTTTGTCTGTTTGTCTTTTTTCATTTTAAGCCAAGCGTTGTCAGTTTATTTTCGATTTATGTGTTTGACTGTCCCTCTGGTATCTTTCGTCCCTTTTTTTTTTCAGAAATTTATGTCTTTGAAGAAAATAATTATTCTTCACCGGTGCTAGTAGTTTTCTTAAACTTAAAGCGAGATGTGAGTATTTTTCCAGGTTTTTTTTATAAAATTCCCTGTACCAAATCAGGAAAATTGCCATTGTTACATTTGAACATCGGTATACTACTGTTGCCTTTATATATATTATAGTTCGTTTCTGTGTGTGTTACGTTTCGGTGTTGTGTCTCTGTTGTGTGGTAGTTCTCTTATATTTGATACGTTTCCCTCAGTTTAAGTTTGTAACCCGGATTTCTTTTTTCTCTATCGATTGATGAATTTTGAACACCGGTATACTACTGTTGGCCTTATTGAATGCTAGCTATGACTTTGAGATCAAGTGCAGTAATGACATCGGTATTTGTTTAAATTTGGTTTTATTAAATATGTGTTAATATGTTGGCATGCAGTTATGAATTGATACAGCACAATAGCATATCAGATCAACAAAATATCGAAATGTATGCATGATTACCTGCTACATGTACTTTTATGTAAAATGATAAAAACCAAACAGTAATCATTGGGACAAAATGTCCATTATTCAGACAACCTGTATTGTCTTTTCTAGCATTAAATTTTGAACTAAACGAGAAAACAGATGTTTGTATAGCTACTATAGCAAAAATTGCGTACCCTTTCACAAATCGTTAAATTTCGAAATCCTTATCATGTTGTCAAGTTAAATCATTAGTGACTCTTGTATAATGTCACTTCATAATGGCAACCCGTTTTTATCGATTGGGAAAAGCGGAGTGAGAAAAGGAAAACTAGTTAAGAGCCTGCTCCGAGATGCATCTAAATTCACAATCTTATTGGTAGTATGCTGAAGTAAAACTTTATTTGAAATTCATTCTATTCTTTCCTATTTTGTAAATGTTGTTTACAAACTCTTCCAAAAAGAAAAATGATTCCCTAATTTATTTTTTATAACAAAAATCCTTGTTATATGTTAAGATAAAATTGACCGCTTAAATTGTTTTCCTATGCCGCCTATTGGATACAAAATGAAAAATCCATGAAAGTAAATGTAGTTTTAAGAGGAATTACTTTGTAACTTACATGCCAACGAGAAAAATAATAATAGCTACAAAGGTTACAGCGCCTCCAGCAATAACTTTGGAGCACAAATAATCTGCAACATATAATAAACTTTCATTTAATTATAAATCCCGCATAAAGGACGAATGTAACTATATGTGCATGTTGAAGAACTTATTACTGAGGGGTTTATAGGTTGTCTAATGAAGAGAGACATGTCTGTTCCTTTTATACAATACACCATTTTGCCAGTGGACGCCCAATGTTTCAGAACTAGTGGCTATTTAATCTTTAACTATTTGTTCTAGACCTGTACGCACATGAACTATTAGAAGCCGTTGTCGTTAAGCAATGTTAAGTAAATAATAATTATTCAAATTAATCAATCTTTAATGTGTATATAGAATAGAGAGATGTCACAGGGACAAGATCCTGACGAAAGAGAGAAACAATCCCAAGGCTATTAATAGTTCTTCAAAGTATCAGAATACTCCCACACCCGGGTTTTTGTGTTTTCTATAAAACAAAAATCACCTATTTTGAAAGAATACTATCAGTTATATTAATCCAAGATAACTGTATGCTATGACAAAAGACAAAATTTAAATTAAATAAAATAAAAGTGCGCAAAAAGGTACATAGTAGAATCCTGATTGTACTGAGATTATAATCGTGATAATTACATTTCTTTATCACCGTGTAGAACGCCACATACGGGTGACGGTTTTGAAGCGAAGAAAAACGATCAAAGTAAGTTTGAGTATTAAAATTTCATTTTTGAGAACTGCTAGTACCAAATAATGTATTGCACTGAACAAACCGAACCTTAATTTATGTCTGGCAAACAGAAACAGACGTTTTCGGTGATCTTATTTCTCAAACACCTCTCCCTAGTTTTCCAGGTACGGTGGATTTTGATGCATTTATTTTTTGCTGATTGTATATATTTGTTTAACATGTTATACATGTTATAGTAAAGGCAATAATGAAGCGACAACAAAGTATATTGCGCACACAACATAATATACTGTGTGCACAAAATAAGTGAAACAGTTTTCACTTGACTTTGACCTTGATCTAATTTCATGGATCATTGGACAAAGTAAAGTTTCGTTGTAATGTCGACTTCTAAGATACTATATGCAATAATTCTTCTATATTTAGTTGTATGGAACGATTTTACGGTGAACATGTCCAAATGATAGGTGTCGTCCAACCTTAACCTCATGTTCATGGTTCAGTGGACCAGCAAAGTTAACTTGATGTGTTTTGTCCTATTACCTGGGTACTATACCTCAAACGGGTCCAACGTATAATTCGTCAAGCGTACGTACCTCTTGTCATATTGGCAGAAAGAGTACTAGTATATATTTTCTCACAGCCAGTGACCTTATTACATCTAAAGGTAAGAGAATTTTGTTGGCAATTTATTAAAATAACAGTATATTTGCAGAGGGGTTATCCAATTAAAAAAAACACTTTAATGCAGGTATTTGTTAATTCAATGTTTTGTTATGTGTTTGTTTTTTCTACATTAGGTGGGGTATAGGGGGAGAGTTGAGATCTCCAAAAATATGTTTAACCCCGTCGCAATTTTGAGCCTGTCCCAAGTCTGGAGTCTTTGGCCTTTGTTAGTCTTCTATGATTTTTAATTTTAGTTTGTTTTATATATTTCGGAGATTGGACTGACGTCCATTATCACTAAACTTATATAAAATTTAGAATGGAAATGGGGAATTGTGTCTAAGAGACAAAAACCCGACCATAGAACAGACAACAGCAGAAGGTCACCAACAGGTCGTCAATGCAGCGAGAAATTCCCACACCCGGAGGCGTCCTTAAGCTGACTCTAAACATATATATATATATATATATATACTAGTTCAGTGATAATGAACGTCATTTGTCTAGGGCTCAGCTGAAACACGCCTTCTGTGCGAGATTTTCTCGCTGCATTGAAGACACATTGGTGGCCTCCGGCTGTCACCTTCTCTTTGGTCGGATTGTTGTCTCTTTGACATATTCCCCATTTCCATTCACAATTTTATTTAAAACAAATCTATACAAATAAATAATTTTACCTGTTTGCATGATGTTTCTTACTATATATTTTCTTTTAACAATTATACCCATAGGTCTGTAACTGTTACTTCCTCTTAAATAATTTTGAAGATCGAAGAAAGCATACTAGGTAAAAACATATTTTTTATAAGAATGCACGAAAGCTGTTCTGTCAGAACTACCTACGTCTCATTGGCAAAGCAGTTACATTTAGACAGACATCTAAAGCCGTAATAGTTGACGTCACACTTTTCAATGCAATTTACACTATAGGTTCCATTAGGGCAATCTATTTAATATCAAAATAAAAAATATAATCAATGTTCAAAATTAATGCTTTCAAAATTAATAACAGTAAGAAAAAAATCACTAAATGAGCTATTGAAAATTAGGGACAGAAATTACTTTAATAAGTCAGCCAGTGTAAAATGGGTTTCCAATTTGAAATCTGGTATCAATTATATGCATATTTACCACAATGTTGAAAGGAATAAATTTTATTTTTTATACTGTATTTACATAAATAGTTTTTAAAACATATTTTTATAAAGTTTGTGTTGGATAAAACTTATTAAAAGACTTTTCGTGTTTTTCATGTGCACTTTGACATCAATGTAGATGCTGAATTAAGCACCTTATGTATGTTGAACTTATAAAATTATTTACTGGTTAAACTGTTTTAATCACCTGTTGGTATGCAGTTATCCTGCAACTGTTTAATGTAACCACATTGTATAAAATAACCCTTAAATTTTATACTTGTAGTTACGACGTAAGGAACATATCCAATATCATTTGTGAAATATTCCTACCGAATTAGACTATTTACCGGATTTGTAATAACATAAGCAACACGACGGGTGCCACACGTGGAGCAGTATATGTTACCCTTCCGGAGCACCTTAGATCACCCCAAGTTTTTAGTGGGGTTCGTGTTGCTTAGTCTTTAGTTTTTTATGTTGTGTCGTCTGTACTATTATTAGTCTGTTTGTCTTTTTATTACTAGCCATGGCGTTGATTATTTTCAATTTATGAGTTTGACTATCCCTCAGGTATCTTTCGACCCTCTTTTCTAACAACGAATAAAAAGAAACTAGCATTAGTCTTAAACATTTCGTGTTGCTATCGAACTTGATAAAAGGATTCTATATTCTGACATATTTAGCATACATCTAATAATTTTCTTTATTGGTTTGCTATGCTTTTTAACTTCAAACTTTTTTTGGTCCTCGTACAATTTACATTTGCATCGTGTGTAGATAAAACGCTACCCTATGTGAACCAAAATATAAGCATAATGTCGTTGATCAATTTGGTTGAATATTAATTAATTAATTTTGTTTAACCTTTGGCAACTTAAAACACGTGTTATATTGTAAACATTCTTTTTTATTCAGTTTAATATATTAAAAAAAATGTTAAATGTATTTACCTATGCAATATTGTGCATTGGGATGCAGTCTGTAGTTTTGACAGCATTGCAGTTCAAAAGTGCCATCGCGGCTAAGAAAAAATAATAAGAAAAAAAATCGAAAAGAAGTAAATATTTTACAAAATTGTTGTAGTTCGAAACATTGTACTTTGTAAGGCGGTACATTCTATCACGTTTTTAGTATGAAACTTTTCACACTCATTAAATACATAAATGTGTATGTATACACTTATGTTTGTGCCTGCCCCAAGTCAGAAGCCTGTAATTCAGTGGTTGATTTTTTGTACATTTTCATTTCGGGGCCTTTTATAGCTGACTATGCGGTATGGGCTTTGCTCATTGTTGAAGGCCTTTCGGTGACCTATAATTGTTAATTTCTGTGTCATGTTGGTCTCCTGTGTACAGTTGTCTTATTGGCAATCATACCACTTCTTTTCTTTTTTTATATAGTTTGTGGAAATGAATGTGGGTGTTCGCTGAAAATTCTATAAACGGAGTTGATCATCTAGAAATATTTATATATCACATGTAAAAAAAATATCCGTAAACATTACATGCTTTCCTACACTCATCTTCTTGATTTTTTTTAATTAAGTCTGGAAAGTGAAACTTTTATAAAAGATTTGATACAACAAAAGACTACGATACCACTGCTATCTAAGACAACTTAGCCTGCGACACAAAACTAAACAGAATAACAATTGTTATCGAATGATTGAAACGTAGGTTGCAATATTACGCCTTACTTTATACTTTGTTACGCTTTGGTGAAATAATCGAAAGATAAGCAAACATATCGTTGTGAAATATGCTGTGCATTAGAAAAATAATCATAATATCATTTGATTTTAATAAATCAACTTACTGTAGGAATTGACAAACTCCTGTGTCATTTAGCCTGAGACTAAACGCAAATTTCACACTACATACAGAATAATATACAAATACTACTTTATACAATAATTTAAACATGACGAGAATCACAGAATTAATATATGTTTAGATGAGAATACTTATCAATAATTTCCTGATTGTTGGATATTTCCTGTTAAAATACTTCATATTAACAAAGAGACGATCATATTAAATACTTTTTATCTGATTTATTCGATTTTTTTAATAATGATTTAAACATGTTCGCATTAAAAAAAATATTAAAAAAAATAGGACTATGTATTCGAGAAGCATATCTGCATCTTAACAGTCAAGCTACAGACCGTAAAACAAGTTCATAATGGTGCATGGCCAATGTTATCTCTACGGTATCCGATAGACACGTGTTACAAAAATATCGAACAGGAAGATAAATAGAAAAATCTGATTTTTTGGCAAGCTTAACATTGTACACTTTTAACAGTAACTGTTGTTTAGAGTTTCTTCATATTTGAATTTTGTCAGCAAACCTAATAAAACATATTTAGTAAACGCGTCAATATTTGGGTTTTAACAGCCAAACTGTGTAAACACACATACATGTGTAAACACACATACACACACACAGGTTATTTAAACGTTCAATTTAAGAAACAAGTAAATCTGACTTTCAATATAAATAACTGGGATTTAGCAGTCAAAAAAGGCTAACTGCACACCATTGTTATATGATCTACATGGAAAGTTCCCCTGATTGGTGAATGGTACAATGAATTTTATTGGAATAAACTTCAATGTGTTAAGGGAACCCCCTTTAAAAAAAACTCTTCATGGGTTCCCTGACCCCGCCTATCCCGCCATGTCTGGTGAATTCACCAAGTATAAGTTTTCTAAAAGAGGCGATATGATAAGAAACATTGATCAATTCACAAAATTGAAACATCAAGGAAAAATTATAAGCATCTTCACCTGACAAAAATCATCCCATTGTCGTCTTACAATAGGAACTAGAGTCCCCTGATCATCATTTAAACTTAGCTTTGAAATTAATTTTTAACAATTTTCTGATGGACTTCTAATAAAATTAACGGTACCAATTTTCTTGCACCAGATGCGCATTTCGACAATACATGTCTCTTAAAAGTGAACCCCAATGTTCTATTTTAAGCCCTGTTAGCCGTGTGAGATGTCTGGCAGGCTCATCGGATACACTTTTAAATCAAGATACCCTTTTACAAACTGTGGCTAAGATGAATTTTATTTGACCCAGTATATTAAGTGGAGAAGATTTTTTAATCTATTAAATTTATTAAAATTGTTAAAAATGTACTATGAATAACAATAACTCCTTAAGGGGTTAATTGACAATTCTGGTTGTGAAGCTTATTAGTAGAGCTGACATCGCTGAACATAATTGTTGTTAACAGTTTATCTATATCTATAATGATTTAATTATAATCAAAATCTGCAATTTTCCTTAAAATTACCAATAAAGGGGCAGCAACTAACAATTGAGATGTCTGATCCGTATGAAAATTTCAGCCCAAATAGATTTAAACCTGATGAACATTTCATCATCATGTCAGATTTCTAAATGTTTTTGTTTCAGATAGAGACCAAAAACGGCATCATACTACTATGCTCTATTTATAGTCATGTCAGCCAGTGTGGTTGGCATTTGTTCCAAAAAACACACATTGTTTTAAAAGAAGTTACCCTTATGAGATTGTGGCTACATGTACATTTTGGTTAAATTTGTATCAGTAGATTCAGAGGATTCGATTTTTTGTAAAAGATTTCAAAAGTTTACAAAACATTTCAGGGACCGGAACTAAACAACAAGTTGTCTGATACTTTCAGGGCAGAACGATCTTTACCTAATTAATATGTTAACCCAATTTCAGATTTCCTCTTAATGCTTTAGTTTCAGAAAAATAAGCCAAAAACTGCATTTTACATTTTCTACTTTTTCTCATGTTGGCCATTTCGGTTGACAGGCGGGGGTCATTGATTTTTTTTTACAACTCACCCGAATGATGATTGTGGCCAAGTTTGGTTACATTTTGCCAAGTAGTTTAAAGGAGAAGTTTTTTTTTTGTAATCAAAGTTAACGGATGACGTCGGACGACGGATCCAAAGCTCATTTTGCCGTTTGGACTTGTGAGCTAAAAATTATAATAATTTTACAATGTTAATATGGGCTCTATCAGGCGGAAACCCGGTTGAAATAAAACAAAAGAACACAAGCGTTTTGTAAGAGAAGGCGATAAATGCTTACTGTAATATACTTGACTTAACTTGACTTAATCCTCTTCGTTCCTTGTGGAACATAGGGCTGCTACTGTCGCTTTCCACCCTACTTTATTTTGGGCATCTTTTTGCCTCGCTCAAAGTATATCCATTTTACTCCAGTTCCTTGTGCCTCGTTTTTCTTCAGCTGTGAAATGGTCTTCCTGGTCTCCGATGACCCTGGGGTTCCTTTATAATGCCTGTCTAGTGATGGTACCTACAGTTTTCCTCAAAGTGTGCCCAGTCTATTGCCAAGGTCTCCTATTGAGTTGTTTAATTGTTGGTTCCTGGTTGGTTCTTTCTCATAAGCATTTGTAACTAATGGTTTCTGGCCATCATAATTTACAAATTGGGCACATACATTTGTGGATAAAAACCTGGATTTGATGTTGTACCCCTGCTGTGAGGACTGATTTTACATTCGTGTTGAAAATTCGAATTTTGGTGTTTTCTGTAAATGCTGTGGATTTCCAAACTGGCTTCAGCATAGCAAAAACCTGTCGAGCTTGACTTATTCTTGTCCTGATGTCTGCATCTGTCTCACCAGTTCTATCCATGATGCTTCCTAAATAAGTAGACTGAACGACTTCTTTAATGTCTTCTCCTTCAGTTGACACTGGTCCACCTTTTCTGGTCTTTACTTTCATAATGTTTGTCTTCTTGATGTTGCTGTTTAGCCCTAGTTTTTTCCTGTTTCATTTAGTTCGGTGGTTTTGTATCTCATGTCTTTCAAACGGTGAGATAACAGAGCCAGATCATTTGCAAAATCTAGGTCTGCTAGCCTTTGTGTGAAGTTCCACTGTATACCTCTTGGTGTAGTGTCTAGTGCTTTCTTGGTTATCAAGTCTATAGCTATCAAGAATACTGTAGGGGAGAGTATACAGCCTTGTTTCACACCAGTATTTACATGGAAATGGATTGGTGAATGATGATTCATGTATTACCTGAACTTTGAAATCTCCGTACAATGCCTTGATTATATGGCGTAATATTTACTATAATAACAAAAATTTAATATAGAATCAAATAAAATGACAAATTTCTTTACATAGTGTTTTATTTAAAAAACACCGTTTTTTTTAAATTTATTTATAACATAGTTAAGCAGAACAATTAATAAGAAGTCGACAACATGGGTATCTATCTGTCTTTAAAGTTGGATGTAGAAAATTTCTGAACTCCGATTTTTGAAATTTGTTTTACAACAGACGGAGAACATATCAATCTATTAGTTCAGTAACTGTCTTGTCTGTCCTTCCATTATGTGACTCAGAAAAAAAAGTCAAAAACGTGGGTAACAATTGTATCGAAAAGAGAAAATTGAGTGCACCTTTTTATGTTAGGGCGTGATTGAGTTGACTATAGTATCTTGAAAATGTATAAAGCAAGAATATGTGATACATCATCTCGCTTCAGATTCCATCATCTTTATGTATCAAAAACATGAAAATCACTGTACTAAAATATAAAACATATGGGTTAAGTGAAATATCTTTCTAAAGAATCACAAAAACAGAGTAGGTGTGTTCAAATAGCTTTTTTTTTACTAAAAGTACTTGACGACAGTCTTTTTAGTTGGGTGTTAAAAATGCATATTTTCAAGAGAGAAAAACACAATTTTAGTTGATAATTTGGGTTTATAGTCTTTAAACACTGATAATTTTTAGTCCTCCATTCAGCGAAATATTTAATTAGATTTTTTCTAAATGTTTATGAATTTTCAAAAATTGCATCTGACAACCGATCAAACAATATATAGTTTTAAGTTGTCTCAATGCAGACAACAAAGTTAATTAATGATCATGAGCTATCTGGATACATGCATCGGTTTTCAAGAGCTAAATTGGCAGCGCGTCATCCCTACAATGGCTTCCATTTCCACGATTTTAAAAATGAACTGGCGTAATGGGCAGATAATTTTGACAAATTATAATCCTAACTGCTATATTGTCCATTAAACACATGTTACATAAACACCGAACATAATGGTCAATCAAAAAGAAGAGGGAGTCCGTAAACCTATCAAAATCAAACACTCGACTTCATATATTCATTAACAAGCATACCGTCTGGTAAACAACTGTGATATATTCCAGACTTTTCAGGAATTTTCTAAAGAAAATGGGGTAACAAACATGGTTGTTTAGCAAGCTTAAATTTCTTTATTTTTAACAGCTGATTACAGTTTCTTTATATTTACCTAAATTTTGTTAGAAGCGAAGCCTAATTACAAATACTTTTTAAAATGACCATTATTTGGTTACAGCAATAAAACTGGGTAAACACAAATAGAAATATCTTGACATTCCAAATAAATAATTGGGATTTATTTAGCCCCAGTCACACTTTCACGTTTGACTACGTTTTAAAATGCTACGTTTCAACTACGTTTGGAATAAAAATGTTCCGTTATTTTGAAAGCTAGGTCTGACTATGTTTGTGCTTCGTTCTTTTCCATTTTGCTACGTATTTGTACGTATAGACCCCATGTTTCCACCACGCATTGATCATTTCGATACGTAGTAAGCACGTTTTGTTACATTCCGCTAAGCTTCGATACCTATTTACAATGTTTCTCCTTCGTTTCAATGTTTGCTACGTTTGTTTTTGAATTTCAAAACATATGGGGCAGGTTCCGTTTTAAAAAAAAAGATCACTACGTTTCGTTACGCTTCGTTACGTGTATTCCAGTTCGCTACGCTTTCAAAACGTAATTAAACGTAGCCCTTGAATGTGTGACAGTGTAATTTGGGCTAAAGCAGCTGAAGAATGTAAATTTGCATTTCTTTGTAATATGGTCTATGAAATGTTATCCTCATTTTTATATTTGTGAATCGGTACAATGAACCTGTTAAAATAATAGCATAATGGATATTTATCGGAAAATTCGAACGTCATACTAAATCGTAATTGTTGTCCAAATTTTCAATCAGTAAAATTCATCAGTAAAACAATCGATAGCACCTGAGATCACCCCAAGATTTTACGTGGTAGTGTGTTACTATAACATCGACGTGCAGCTTTCACCGTTATTCCTTAAAAAGTTATTCCTTAAAACCCAATACGAATAACAGACTGTCAAATGTGAATGTTTCTACAATTGGATAATAAACAGTCTTCATTTTCGTGCGTTTAAACATTCCACATGTTCAATTTCTATTGCACTTTCATGCAAATTCATGCAAAATATACATTCATGCAATTTTGGGTTCATTGATAAGGCCAATTTGATGACCTCAAACGTTTTATGTACTTGTAGAATAAAATTAGTCAATATCATTCTTGTTTATGATTTAAACAAATGAATCAGTTTTGAAGGCAACATCAAAAGGAAGTATATATTTTATATTTTCTATATACATTGTTAAATTAGCAAGCACAATATAGATAAAATTGCTTTCATCTAAACATAAAAACGTTAAAGATTCCGTTTCCTCGTTTAAAATAATAAAATTATGATTTCCTGTTGGGAAGATTCATCCGTATGAACTATATTATGACGCAGTTTCAAGCGCTCATTATGGAACGCCACAGCTTTCTTATGTGGAACTCTGATATTACGTTATATTGCTCTATTATTACTTGATGACAGTTTGTCTTTACATAATATTGTTTTGACATTACGATGTTTTGATATAACTCAACATGGAATAGTCGTCACATAATGATATTTCGATATTACATGATATGGTTTTGTATTGACTCGATATAGTTTTGTCATTACTTAATATGGTTCTGCCATTACTTGATGTGGTTTCTCCATTATTAAATGTGTTAATGTCATTAGGCAGTGTGGTTTTAACATGTGACATAACAAAATGTAGTTGTTTCATTACATGATGTGGTTTAGTTATTTCGTGATGATGATTTGTCAATTCTTTATAGCCGTATTTGGCACAATCTTTTAGTCGTATTTCGCACAACTCTTTGGAATTTTGATTCCCAAATGCTCTTTAACTTTGTACTTGTTTGGCTTTATATATATTTTGATATGAGCATCACTGATGAATCTTATTTAGACGAAACGCGCGTCTGGCGTAATAAGTTATAATCCTGGTACCTTTGATAACTACTTTACATGGCTTTAACATTACGTAAGGATGTTTTTTTTACTTATTTATTACATATATGTAAACATAGAAAAATGGCATTAGAGAAAAGAACATGTAGAACATGGTATTGAAAATATCAACATCAACAAATGTCTATGATTGTTGTGTCACGTCAAGACGTCTTAAATCTATATTTAACAAGATTTGTTTTATATTGACAACCAATACAAAAGATTAGTTAAGAAAAACAGGATGCAGATTGACAAACATTTATGGAACAACCTATGAATGACTGATTAAAGATTAAATTATGAAATAAGTACAAACAATATTGTCATGATTTGATATCATCTTCATTTATTCGCAATTAAATCATTCTGAAAGCTACAAAAAAAGGATCTGGTCCTGTCTTCTTTCTTTTATATATGGCATATCAATTCTTATGATGTTTACACTGAAGTCATGCATATGTCTATCATTCAGGACAAAACCTGACAAGTGTCCAATAATTTACACTTAGAAATCCCCTAAAAATGATTCACTGCTCATGTGATGTTATATGGAGGTTTATGTACATTTGCCTGTATGTACAATGTGCCGAATTTATAATATCTGTCAAAGGAAATGTTAACTGTCTTTGCATTAGTGGCATGTTTGTCATATTTCTGAGCTGTTTTAGTTAAGAGAAGAGAAGTTTCATGAAAAATAATAGAGAGACTGCAGTGCCTTACCAATCTGAGATGTGTACTGAAATTGTCCTCGTGTGTAAACAAGGAAGGAAAATGAAGGAAAATGTCATGTGACTATTCCAGATATGTTCTCCATGATCAATATTTACTTCTCATATTTAATTTTCCTAAGTAAAACGGGATTGTGTCAATTCGTCCCGAGCTGAATATTTGTCAATGACAGTCGATGTTGAAAAATGTCGGTTTCAAAGATTGTTCCACTAAACACCTTAATAAAGTTTTGACTACGATTATTTCTACGAAAAAAAGATGGCCTTTAACAATTTTGTAATGAGATAATCAAATATTCTCAAACATTTTAAAGGTCTACTGCTAGATCTTAGATCACAATCTGTGCAATTATGCAGCAACATTTAGACTTTTGATTTGACTACGCTTTACATTACTATTCTCCATGCTTAATTGAACGATCGACTCATTACACAAACTTTCTTAGTTTAAACAATATTTATTAATAAACAATTTCAAGACAAATATTACAATGTTACATAAAGTACAAATATGGGATTCGGAAACAAGTTTTCTTGTTTAGAGTTATCTATACTATTATACGAGAAGACCTCATTTTGGATGTCGCTTCTCTTCTTTTCACAATAAATTAATATTCATGTCTCTGTGTCCTATATGTACAGTGCATAATCGCATTTGTCATCCATTCATATGATTATCCAGATTGAGTTATTTTGGGAGAAAAACGAGAAAAAAAGGCGTCCGGATATGTTTCCGTCACTGGACGAAATTTTAAGTCAGATTAGACTTCCGGTTTGCGTTTTCTGTTATCATACATATACTACGAATAAAGTGTATTTTCTGTCTGATATCCGTCATTGGACGAAATTTTAATTCAGATTAGATCTCCGGCTTGCGTTTATTGTATACTTTGAAGCAAGTACATATACTAGGAATAAAGTGTATTTTCTGTCTGATACCATTTTCAAGTTTAATTCTCAAGGCGGTAACATAGTTTATTAAATAGAGAGTGTCTGTATAATATATCAATGACCGCCATGGATCGATTATTAAACTGAGAATTGAATTTAAAAGAAAATACACTTTATTTATAGTAATAAATGTAGCAGGGCCTTTTCGGGACGTCGGGAACGGGTGTTTTGAAGATCGAAATTTTAGGATTGACCATTTCGGGATCCGGGATTTCTTTTTACGAATTTCAGGATGTCGAGATATTTAATTTATATTATATTCGGAACCTCGGGATTTCATGTTCTTAAGACTGGGATGTCGAGATCAGGACCCCTCCCGGTGCGATCCCCCCTTGTATGAATGTTTATAATATACAGATAAGCGCTAAAATTATCCATGTGTCATTAAAATTAATAGAGAACTAACCAAAAAAGGATTTCTTTTGTGGAAAAAGGAGGAGCCGGGCTAGAAAAACAATTATCCTGTCCCAAATTACCTATGACTTTTGATACCTTTTCTGAAATTCTCCAGTCATTACGTTTTTTACAAAAAAAGAAGATGAGATATGAATGCCAATGAGACAGCACTCCGCAAGAGACCAAAATGACACCGAAACTAACATTTAAAGATCACCTTACGGCATACAACAATGTGCAAAGCCAATACTGCATAGTTTGATATAAAAGGCCCCGAAATGACAATGTAAAACAATTCAAATGAGAATACTAACAGCCTTATTTAATTACAAAAAATGAACACTGAATTACAGGCCCCTGACTTGAGTGTTCATAATATACTACATGTATGTTCATAATGAAATTAGTAGAAAACAAAAAGATAGGAATTTTGGAAATAAAGAAGGAGGGTTAAAAAAAACATTTTCCTGTTCCTAAGTACCTATTACTTCTGATACTTTTCCTGAAATTCACAAGTCAGTAAATCTTTTACAAAATTCTTCCTACAACACTTTACATACTTTCAACCACGCTCTTAATGCCCGCGATTTCGCGGGTGTGTTATATTATAATTCTGATTTTGTAAAGAATCTCACTGATTCTACCAGAAATATACTTAAGATGATAGTATCAAAATGCTGATCCTTTTGATCGACAAATGTATTTGTTGAGTTTGGAGGCTTGATGTTTCATCAGACATTTGATATTCCAATGGTACTAATTGTGCAACCGTACTGGCCGACTTGTTGTTGTACTCGTATAAAGCAGGATTCAATCACAACCTTCTAAAAGACAAAAAGAAAAAGCACCTTGCGAAATTCTTTAACTTTACCTTTAAATATACTGATGATGTCTTATCACTAAATTACCCATATTATCCAGTGAAGTCGAAATTAAGGATACTACTTATACTAGCATGACTCATTCATACCTTGATCCCTTCCTTAATATTACCACAGAGGACGACTTCACACTAAAATATATGACGAACGGGACAATGTCTACTTACAATAATCAATTTCCCATTTCTCAGCAGTACTTACCTTCTACCTTATCGTACGATATTTACATATATTAGTTGATACGTTCTGCTCGAGCATATCACACAATACAGTTTTCGTATGAAGGAGTGTGCTACTTACGCAGCTCTAATAAAGTTATGAGGTGGTACTTTAAAAAATCATCCCGAAATGGTTGATCCTAACGATGTGTCTGTGTCTAAACTAACCAAGGACATGTTTTGAACGTCTTATAAATGTTAGATTGTGGTTTACATAGGTTTAGCTAACTTTAAGAACCATGTTTAATCCACCATTTTCTACATAAGAACATGTCTGTACCAAGTAAGGAATATGCCAGTTGTCATCCATTCGTTTGATGTGTGTTAATCTTGATTTTGCCATATGATTAGTGACTCTCCGTTTTGATTTTTCCTCGGAGTTCAGTATTTTTGTGACTTTACTTTTTACCAATTAATTCGTCTGATATTTAAAGTACCAAACGTGATCCATTCCCAAATATGTATGACTGTTCTCCTGACTGTGAATTCGCATTGCTATGCAGTGCCTCGATATTTTTTTATCCAGCGTTCATGTATTTAGTTACATAGTCTAACTTGTAACTCTGCTCAGATATTGATTTGTGTCATATTGTTTGTGGTTTTTATTTAATTTTTTTTTAATTTTTTAGTCGTATGTAAAAGAAAAGATAATCAATCACCCATTTCATATGTATGATTATAGTTTAACAACGATGTGCGTATAATTTTTTTATTATATACAGTTTTGGTTTGGAAGATAGACAGACATACTTAGTTGTACATTTCTATATTAATATTCATATAATTTTAGAAAAAAAACATTTCTGTGAAGTTACTTTTTCATACCTGTCAACTGACCCGTATTCTGCGGGTGTGACCCGAGATTTTCACTATTATGAGGGATCACCCGGGACACCCGCCGGGTCATTCAAATAACCCGGGAATTCCGAAAATGACCCGATTTCACCCGTTTTTCTTAGCTTTGAGATTGATTTCATAAGTAATATTCCTTTGAAATACCGGCAAATTCGTAATTCTTCCATGAACAGGAAGTTCATTTAGCTATACAAACTGTCAAATTAAGTGACCCATTAGGTGTATGGCTTCACTTGACAGCTTTGGTGTCAAAAACACTGTTAATTAACACCAATTACCTTAGCTTTAGGTCGTAAATAAATTGTAAACATATTTCAAATAGACGTCTAGAGCTACTTCCCCGTATTTGTCACCATTCAAAATTATTCCTTATATTTACGTTTTATGGGTGAAAAAGATTAAATCATTAATAAATATAAAATTCAAATACATATTGAAAACTAAATTTTTATTATTTATATACCTTTATACAATTTTTTTTTTAAAAGTTGAAATTTTTTTTTTACGTTTATACCTTCTTAAACTATATAACTATATTTTATCAAAGTCTAATTTCCTTCTATAATCAAAAAGGGTATGTTTAAAACTATATAGCCAGCAAAAAATCACTTTACTTTTGAACAATTTTAATTCTTTATTTGGATGAATACAAATAGTAAAGAACATAAGACTGTTACACAGAATTATAAAAATCTTTAAAAGTGCAATGAAGTAATAATTAATATGATTTAAAATGAAGAAAATGTACCATAAATACTGAAATTCAGCTCGAAAAAGTTCGTACGCGTTATGACCTGAGATTTGATTCTTCAATGCAGGTCATGACCTGCATTTTCATCGTCACAGGTTGACAGGTATGCTTTTTGTGGCGTTAATACATTTGTGTGACAGACACACAGATCGTAATTCCGTTAAGCTGTTTTTGTGTACAGTCCTAGATTAATAGCTAAAGTGTTTTACTCATTTTTAGTTTGTCACCTGATTTGTTTTCCTCTCAATCGATTTATGACTGTAAGCGGCGGTATACTACTGTTGCTTTTATTTCTAGTTATCTGTGGAATATAAGTTTATAGATATTTCATATATTTTTGCAGTGTTTCGTACCATACCTGACTTAAAACAACATCCATTTCATTTTTATAGTACACTGTTCTGTGAGAAATATATTAACGTACACAACACATGTATGTCATCAAAGTAGTACATAAAAAGTATAAATATGTGCATTCGAAGTGTGATATTTACAAAACAAAAAATGTGAAATTCTCAATTTAGTCTGCGATTGTTTGATAGTCTCCACTGGTCTCTACCATACCAGAAGGGATAAGATATCCCGATGTATCAATGTGTTGTATTTGATCAATGTTCTGTTGGACAGTTGTAAGACATCCTGAAGCAGGGATTTCTGATAATGGAGACACCTCATAGTATTGTCCTGCAATGGAATCTGACATCTGTTGTGGTATTTCATTGTAATTATTTTGATCTCGTCTGACTGTCAAAGTTGTAAAAGCAGCTTTCGTTAATTTTCTTCTGAGGATAAAAATTCTGAAAATATACAATGACAATATGTGAATGTATGGTCAATATACTAGTTATTTCAAACTTTGCATTTAAATCATCTCTTAAATATTTCATTGTGTGTGTGATCTGATTACACTGGAGTTGGGAGCTTTCGTTATCCTTTCCGTGTTATGTGGGTCTGTTCTTACGTATCATGTGCGTGGTGTGACTGTGAGATGAAGTAAATCAGTATTAACACTGTTTCATTTTTTTTTATATATGTAACAGCTAGTATACCGCGGTATAGATTTGTTATAAAATTATTGAACACATTTTAAAGAAAATGAGATATTGATACTTAGACAAATGTATTAGCAAGTAAAAAATCAATTAAAAAGCTGTACACAAAATACAAATAAGTGCAGCTATTGAGGTCATGGAATGTACATAATGTACTAAAAGGTCAGATGACATTCGTTTAATGTGTGTGAGCTTTTGATTTTGATATTTGCTTAGGGACCTTTCATTTAGAATTAACCTTGGATTTAAGTTATTTGTTATTTTACTTTTTACATGAGATGGATTTTATGGTAACTTTAGTCTCTATGTAACAGACACACAATTTGTCTTAGTTTATTATTAATATTGAAGATGCACAATATAACATAAACTTAAGTAAATTTCCATACTATTGAGAGTCTTCGAACAGCGGTAAACTACAGTTTACTTTATTTAGCTAGCTATGAACACAGAGATTTAATCTATTCAATTTTCTACATTTGTAAATGACAGTAACGCGTCAGAAATAAGACAACTGCTTTCCATTTGTTTGATGTGCATAAATTTTAGAATTTGCAATTAAATGAACAACTTTCTGTTTTGAATTTTCCTTGGAGGTCGGCCTATTTGTTACTTTTTTCATAACAGAAGATGAATGTGGGTATGTAGATCATTGGCCTTAGGGGCATGACTTAAATATCTAAACTGAGCTGGTGTACAGTATCACTGAAAAGTTTGAAAATTGAATGAATCAGTCGAAAACAAAGTTATGCAAAATCATTAAAATGCTCATCAAATTAATATCAGATGTTATAGCTCAAATATATATCGGCTCAAATAGATCAAATATTTTACATAACTCATGGCGTGGAAGCGGGGGTGTTGGATTTTTATTGAAATCGAGTTTGCTACAACATTTTGAGGTGGACATTTTAGACAATAATCGAGAAGACATCTTATGGATACAACTTAGATCAAAGGTCGATCAAGACATGAAAATGTACTTTTGTGTATGCTATTTACAGCTTAAACGTTCAAGCAGGGGAAATATAGCGCAAGACTTCTACGACAGTTTACTGTCACAACTCTTTTTATACAGTAATGATGTTCCAATATTCCTTTGTGGCGATTTTAACAGACGTGTCGGATCTATTCAAGATTTTGACGATATGATGGACTTATTTCCAGAACGAAAATGGGTTGACGATACAAGAAACGCGTTTGGTGATCATTTGGTAAATTTTCTGTAAGTCAGTAGATGTTGTTTGTTAAACGGTCGGGGGAAAGAAGATAAAAACAATTTCACATATGTATCAAATATCGGTAAATCGGTGGTGGACTATATGATCGTATTGTACAACTTGTTGACGCAGTATGAAAACTGAAATGAAACTCGTTTCTGATGTCATTTCTGATCACGATCTTCCATTGGCATCGAATTCAAATCCTCCGGATCATTCGTTTTACAGTGCTCTGTTCAACTATCTGGATATTCAAAACTGAATGAAATAAACTTTGATAAAGGAGATCAAGTATCAAGGAATATGGATAACTCACACAATTTTCTCAAATGAAAATACAACGTCAAAAGTATCTCTACGAACATTTTCTCGAGCGAACGTTGCGTCGTAGCACTTAGCGGCATTATAGACTCACTGCTAAGAGTACAGAACGTCAAAAACAAAATCGACGCAATTTACGATACCCTTATTAACACACCCCACGATGAAATGAGCGAGCATATGTTGTACAAAGATATCAGGTCATCGACTAGAAATTAAAAAAAATAGAGCCAAACCCTATTGGAATAATGAATTGAAGAATCTGTGTAAACGAGCTTGTAACGCGGAAAATACTATCTTAGATTCAAAGGTGATCATCGCAGGAAACTTACATTGAAAATGAAATTTAAGACGGCAAGAAAAACATTAGATAAGGCACTGAGACAGGAAGAACGAAAATTCACGAAGGAACGTAGAGAAAAGATACAAACGCTAAACACATCGAACCCAAAAGAATTCTGGAATGAGATCAGGAAATTAGGACCTGGAAGGAAAAATACAATTATCGATAACGTAGTGATGGATGATGGCACTTATTCTAACGACCCGAATGTAATCCAAGAAAGATGGAAAGAAGAATACTCAGAACTTTTCTCCGAAAACACTACAAACGTTGATAATGAGTTTATGAAGAGAATTAAGGCACTTAACAGTCCATGGGAGCTAGAACTCGAACAATTGCGAGTAAATGTAGATGATAATGAATCTCAACACATAAGTACCATGAACGACGAGATAACGATAGAAGAAACAAAACGTGCGATTCGGAAAGCGAAAAACGAGAAAGCCGTAGGACTAGACAATATTCCGAATGAAATAATAAAGAACGATAAACTGCTAACGGTCCTACATCGCCTCTTTAACACTTGTTTTACGCATGGAATAGTTCCGGATTACTGGGCCAAGAGTATTATTCATCCGCTTTTTAAGATTGGAAAAGACTATAGAGATCCTTTAGGATATCGATGTATTAGCCTCATCTCAACAATAGCGAAAACGTACAGCAATATTCTTAACACTCCAGAGGATAATAGTTTACTCAGCGAGAAACAGAATGGATATTGGAAACTCCAATCATGCTTGGACCATATATACAGTTTGTGCACTATTCTCCGAAACCAAACAACTTGCGAATAAAGACACTTTGTTTCATCGATTTTCAAAAGGCGTTCGACTCCGTAGATCACAACCTACTTTTTCACAAACTTTTGTCGATTGGAATTCATGGAAATATGTACAAAGCGATCAAGTAAACTTATGAAAAGCTTCAAACAGCGGTACGCTTAAACGGATCTCTAACAGACTGGTTTTCAGTAAAAGTAGGCGTCCGTCAAGGTGACCATTTAGCACCGACCCTATTCGCAGTGTTTGCTGACAATATAGTGACGGAAATAAACCGTATTGGTAAAGGTTTTTACATTGGAACAGATTATTAAGCTGTCTTCTCTGCGCTGATGACATAGTACTGATCTCAGATACAGTAGATGGATTACATTCATTACTTCATTGTATAACCGATTTGTCAAAGACATGGCGACTTAAAGTGAATACGGACAAAAAGAAGATAATGCACGAACGGAAAGCTTCGAAACCTAAGTATGATTACGAGTTCCAGTTAAACAATATGTCTCTCGAAACAGTCTCGAAATACAGATATCTTGGACTTGTAATTAATGAACATTTGGATTATAAGGAAACAACAAACGAACTAGTTTCCAGTGGAAGCAGATCGTTGGGTTCACTTGCGTCGAAATACTATGCAATGGATGGAATGGACTTTGATACATATACGAAGATTTTTGACTCCACAGTTTTATCTATACTGAATATTTTATCGTATGTTTTTATATGTTGTGATGTTATGCTATTGTTTCAGAAAAAGGGAGAAGGTTTGGGCCCATTAAAACGTTTAATCCCGCTGCAAATGTTTGCACCTGTCCTAAGTCAGGAATCTGATGTACAGTAGTTGTCGTTTGTTTATGTAATATATACGTGTTTCTCGTTTCTCGTTTTGTTTATATAGATTAGACCGTTGGTTTTCCCGTTTGAATGGTTTTACACTAGTAATGTTGGGGCCCTTTATAGCTTGTTGTTCGGTGTGAGCCAAGGCTCCGTGTTGAAGGCCGTACTTTAACCTATAATGGTTTAATTTTTAAATTGTTATTTGGATGGAGAGTTGTCTCATTGGCACTCACACCACATCTTCCTATATCTATAAAGTATGGATCCGGTGTGTGGGGACATAAACGCTATGATTCATTAGAAAGACTGCAATATAGAGCTATACGTACTTTTCTCGGTGTAAGTCTAACAACGCCGATACCCGCAATAACTGAAGATATGGGATGCTATCCGATTCATCATAGAATTCAGGTCAATATTTTGCGTCTTTATTGTAGACTAGTCAAATTACCTGACACTAAAATATGTCGTAAAGTTTTCGTCTTGGATCAAAATGTATCTACCAGATTTCGTGATACGTGGTTCAATCACGCAAAGAAATGGTTTGACTCATGCGGACTCAACGATGTTCTTTTTCTAGAGAATCAACATATTATAACGCCATACTTAATCGATTCTGTGAAAACGCATTTAAAAAACGAACATAAACAATCTTGGTTTGACACTATTCAGCAAATGCCTAAACTGAGAACGTACAAACTTTTTAAAACAGAATTTGAAACAAAAACTTTACTGAAACGTTGCTTAACTAGAAGTCAACGATCTTCTATTTCACGGATGCGTTGTGGGACATTTCCTTTAGAAATCGAAAAGGGACGAGTTAGAAACATTCCAGTAGAACGCAGAACTTGTAAAATGTGCGATACAGACTCCGTTGAGGACAAAATACACTTTTTGATCCACTGTCCAAAATATACAGAGAAAAGAAACAAACTGTTTGAAAATATTTGTGTAACATTCCGTGATATGTATGGTCTTTCTGACACTGATAAACTGTGTGAGCTTCTTTCTAACCACAAACTTAGCAAACTCGTGGCAAATTGTATAGCAGACTGTTATAATATCAGAACTATAACACTATGATCATTTGATTTGAAATTATTTATCTTATCTTTTTACAATTCGCTTATACACTGTATATATAACATGACACTAAACTTTATGAACAATGATAAAGTCTCTTAATTATATGTATGTTAGATAACGATTCAAACAGTGCATCATAAGCCTATTGGGCTGGCTGAAGTTTTATATTATGTATTTAATGTAACGATATACTGTATATTCAGGTTGCACTATAATAAACAATTCTTCTTCTTCTTCTATAGAGACAAACACCAATGTTCTTGCAAATATATAATATAAAGAAAAACTAGGCCTTTTCTGACATCTTTGGTTTATCGTGTTAGCAGATATACAGTTTTATACAATATGTTCCACACTAGCAAACGAGTACTGCATCCATAGCGAGTGAAGAAGGAAATGCTAACTCTTTGGGAAATGGTTGATTATTCAAATAATTTTTATTTCTTGGTATTCAATAATTGATGATTGATATTTAACGCTTCTATCTGAAATCTTGGCTTTGTCATGATTATTTGCTTATATTGCTGAAGGAAGAAATAAGGAAAAATCGACATTTGGCAGCAAACCCTGGCAATCTTACTCAATTAAGATCACACTCGAATGGACCTGCCAAGAGATTAATCCTTAGAGCTGACAATCTAGTGACTATTGTAGATAAGCTTCCTAGACCACTTACAACAAAAAAAAACTCATACTTTGATTTTAAGAATCTATATCTTTTATCAAAAAGGTAATGCAAATATGTCACTGGTTTGTCAGCCATCGGGATGTATGGCCCATCTTTGTATTGTTAGCTGTTGTTTGCCTTTTCCTCGTTTTCTTTTTTAACGAAAATAACGTACTCCAAGGTAAAATTAAAAGTAGAAGTCAAAAATAAACTGAACTGAACTTGGTAAAGACATTTTTTATACAGGCAAGTGCGACTCGAAACACATCATAGCTTGATACTAAAGTGCTGCACACAACCCAATACGATATCATTATGCTAACGTCATTTCACATGACAGACAGTTATATATATATATATAATCTTTGTTTTTAAATTTAAAAACAATTATACTCCACTTGATGATGTTCAGAGATAGCTTATTATATTACTTACATGATCAAGAAAACAATAGCAATAGTTGTTAAGGATGCAGCGCCTCCAACAGTAATTTTAAAACACAAATCTGCAATTATACACACATTAGAAATCATGCAAGATAAACAAATTTGAAATCATGCAAATACCTGAATGAATCACATATGTATTTAAAATGCATAATGTCCCGTTTAGTATATTTAGGGAGAGGGCAAATCTCTATTCATGTTAAACAAACTCTTGCAAACGAGTTGCGAAAAGTAGCAGACGGACATTCACACTCATAAATAGAAAATGAAATGTCAACGCCATGGCTAAAACAAAAAAGGCAAACGGAAAACAATATATTACATAAAACACCACATATTTTTCTCCCAACACTAAGTCTTGAAATTTTAGTAATTAAAATCTAAATTGTGGTCTCTTAAATATTATTACAAACCTGCTTGTGCATTTTTCATTGTTATTCAACGCAAAATAATTATCTAAAAAATCTGGGATGATCTTTTTTCACAAGGGATTTCTATTGTCTACTTATTGTACCTCGAACTTATTAACCCGGTGAAGGTCTTTAAGTTGAGGTTCAATTTACTTAAAGTCAATCTGGCATGACTAATTAGATACGCCCTCTTAAAATTTGGGGGTCCGAAATAGGATCGGAAAAATACACCCATCAAAATACCTTAATTTACAATTTGTTTGATTCAAACTGCTTTTGGTTGCTTAAATATCTACGATCAATATCAGGCAGTATTTTGTGGAAATAATAACCTGTCCCGAGCCAGGAGATGTTGGCTGCAAAAGGAATTTATTTATAAAAAAAGTTCATATCTCAATTATTTATAGTGGTCGTTATTGATTGTAAATTCATGACGTTTTGTTTAAGCAAGGAGGTTATATGAGAAGGAGAGTGAATATTATATAATACTTTCATGATCAGATAAAAATTATCAAAATATAAAGAAACCGACATGTTTATCACCCACTTGACATGGCCCTCTGATGTACCGGGCTGTTACCGCGAGCAGTTCGGGATATTAGATAAATCGCATATGTTACGTGATAGTTATCAGTGAACGGGTTCTGAACACTCCTTTTTGTTCCGAGGTCTTTTAATATCAATATAAACTTATCATTGAAGTTTTACTATTACAAAATATCAACAAGAAAATGACCTAATAATGAACTGGTACGGAAAAAGAAATATCCACATTACCGCTTGCGCAACATGGAAGAAGGTAACAGGAGACTTTATTTGTTCAATTAAAAATTTATCTGACTTGTACTTGTTATTTGTATAATAGTTGGCTGATTGCAGGATAAAAAGCTTTATATACAAGTTTTATGCTCGCGATCAGTTTAATCATAACCATGTTCTTATTCCAAAACAGCTACATAATTCCCCGTGCATGGCGCGAAAATTCAGAGAGTTAACATTATGAAAAATTAAAAAGAGAAACGATCCTTTCTAAATCTGTCCTTTGCTAACAAAGGTTTGATACTGTCTATTGTGGCAACATCCTTCATCATCAATCTGGTAAATAAAAAATTCCAATAATCTGATAGAATCACCACTCATACTTATACCACATATATTGCAATCAAAATTTCTTTATCTAGAAGCAGGTGGATCAGAATCTCAGACTTCCAAATAAATTGGTTTGTTTCTTTCGAAAATATGTTTAAGTGTTGCGTTCATTATTATATTTTATAGTAAAAAAAATTCATACCGAATTTATCTTTTGCTATACCAGATCTTTGTATAGTAGAATTGTGTGCTAACTTGAAAATTGTTGCGTTTGCAGGCAGCTGACTTTCACGATTCACAAATACTGGCGTGCTCATATGATCTACAAATATAAAGCACAATTTGTATAATTAAAAGAGTCTGTCATTATTAAAATAAAGATTTTCTATTTAAGAATATTTGTTATAATATAGCAAAAATAAATTAAATAGTTATGAAGAGAAATATTAAAATCTTGAGATAAGATATTAAAAAAACTATTACATTTTTGTAAATAATTGTCATCTAATTCTTGTGTTATGAAATAATAATGACTGAAGATTGAGAATATTTGTTATTTTGTGCTTCAATTATCTGCTTACATTTATAGCATTTAAATTAAAAATTGAATGCTTCTTTTTGTTAATTCATTGGGGTGTAAAAGCGTTGACCGAAGTACATTTTGAATTAAGCGTTTCCCTAAAAATGTACGCACGGTCAACGCTTTTACAACCCTATGAAGTTACAAAAAGAAGCATTCAATACTTATAATTACACTTTATAGCAATACTCATGAAAACACGAATTTTATTTAAAAAAATTATTTTATTCACCTGTGCACTTTATTGTGGGATCACGTGCTATTATGAATGAAAAGTTTTATTGAGTGATGCAATTGCAAATGCCCGCGTCACACTGTCCCGATTTTTATATACAATGTACGATGAACACCCGAATGCGAAAATTGTAAGTTCGTACGAAGTTGGTCCCGATCTCGTTAAAATACCAAACAGTGACCGAAGCAAGTACGATGAAGAACGAAGTCTATACGATAGTGCCGAAATTATATACAATAGCAAAAGATGGACATACGAAGAATAACCGAAGACGGGTATTTAAGTTTCATATCTCAGCCATCTCTACACGATGGATCACGAAGGCTACACGATGGATTACGAAGGATACACGATGGATTACGATGATGGCGCGATGACCATACGATGTCTAAAAGACGTCGTGTACAGCTTACTCTAAAACCAATATGCTTCAAAAGATTTTAACAACCTTTGATATATTGTTCCTCCTTGTAATGATTTGACATTTTTTACGTTCAAGGCCAAAGATCAAGGTCATGCAGATGGACTTGTTTTTTTTCTCAGGACTTCAAATACATGTAGCATAATACACAAGAAATTGGTTGCTCATTTTTTTAGCTGCTGGTTTTAAAGGCAATATTAAAGGTATTTCCAGTTACTAAATGTTTTGGTTGATTTATAAAAAAATAGTTTTTGTATCAAATATGCATATTCAATTTACCATTTTTTGCATGTGTCATATACAAATATAGTGTCCATATAAAACAGAAGATGTGGTATGATTTCCAATGAGACAACTATCCACAAAAGACCGATAATAGAATAAGTAGACAGCTCTCTCACAAGCAATAAAAACCCTAACTGTAAAAATATAAGGGCATATACTACAGGCACGGGGACACATTCTACTGAATCCACACAGCACGAGTAACAAACCCTGCAGAAAATATATAAAAGAAGATGTGTTATGATTACCAATGAGACAACTATCCACAAAAGACCGATAATAGAATAAGTAGACAGCTCTCTCACAAGCAAAAAACCCCTAACTGTAAAAATATAAGGGCATACACTACAGGCACGGGAACACATTCTACTGAATCCACACAGCACGAGTAACAAACCCTGCAGAAAATATAAAAAAAGAAGATGTGGTATGATTGCCAATGAGACAACTATCCACAAAAGACCGATAATAGAATAAGTAGACAGCTCTCTCACAAGCAAAACACCCCTAACAATATGTCCTCAATATGTTATTTACGATGGGATGCCAGGCTCGGCATTGCCTTGTTTGAACTGTTCAATGTGCGCACTAGTCTGAATAATCACCCATAATTATGCCCATGTTTACTGATCTATCCTATCTTAAAGGTAAGGTAATGGGTTCGTTGATCCCTTTTATTCAGAAAGAGCTCTTTCCAAGAGAATATCATAATAATATAGACAAAAGGAAGTATGTGGGGAAAGCAACAAATGCGGCAAAATATGACATATAGAAAACAAAATGTCTATGGAGTAAACATTCGTGTGAAAACAACTCAGACGATACATAAAAAAACCAGAATAATTAAGAAAAAGTTGATTTCCCTATATACGTGTACCTGTAGTGTCGGTGTACGAGGCGCGTTTATAATTTTCATTTCACTTGTAAAAGTAAATCCTGAGCCTGTCATAACTGCTCTCTTGTTCCAATTGAATTAATAGAAACAACGCTGTCTTCGTAGTTCCATCTTGTCGCCTTCGTACTTTTATTCGATGGCAACACGACGGGATTACGAGGTCTTCACGAAGTCGTGTTGCCATCGTAAGGCCATCGGGTAGCTTCGTGATTCATTCGTGTAGACATGGTAATGTCAAAACTGCCCGATGGAAACGCGAATACAATACGATGTATAAAGATGCATTCCCGGTGACATTACGATGGTGAGGATGGTGATACGAACTCACTACGAACCCTCAACATCGGACGCACCTTCGGGAATTTTTTAACATGTTAAAAAATTTAGAACCCTTCCCGAAGTTGTCCCAGAAGGCTAGAAAAAGTGGCCGATGGTTCTATGATGGTTAAAGATGGCACTACGAATAGCCCGATCTATATACGATCAGTCCCGATTTTGAAAATTTCCATAATCGTGTTGTCATCGGCGTAAAAATCGGGACTGTGTGACGCGGGCATTACGGAATAACATGTGATGCGCAGTTAGCCAATCAGAATAAAGTATTATAATGAAACATACATCCAATGTAATTATATAAAAATAACATATTAAAAGAAAATGAATGATGAAATTTCAAGCTACGTATGCATGGACTTGTTTTTCATTTGCATAGAATTACGTCTAAATTGATGTTTTGCAATTTATGTTAAAATAGTGTTATTGAATAACTTTTAATGATAAGTTTTACATGTATTGTCATCTATTACATATTGGTATGTAGTATACCTTTATCGTCAATTTAATATAAATAATCGTAAACGTGTGTGGTACCACGTATATTTTCCTTCAAATCATGATTACCCAATTCTGTAATCAAACTTTTAGGAAGCATCATTCCCAATTTGGAAAAGTTTCCACAAATCCATGCCCAGTGAATATGATAAATACTGAAATTGTATGTGCTATCAAACAGAAGATGACTACAAAAAAATGATAAGATGGTCTATGGTTTTGGGATTACACAAACAGTCATAATTTGATATTTAAAAAAAACCATCCAACAAACCAAAATATATAGATAGACTCATTGAGATCGATTTACCATAGAACAGATTTTTACTGTTTTATCGTTCTCATTTGTCTTTTTGTTTTAATAATTTGAATTAATTTATTTAGATATAAGAAGATTTGGTATGAATGCGATTGAGACACTCTCCATTTAAGTCACAGTTTGTTATAAGTAGGCAATCATAGAGAAAAGTACGGCCTTCAACAAGGTGCTTTGACGTATACTAAATATCATGATATAAAGAGCTCACAAAATACCAGCGTTAACCACGGAATCAGGAAATCAACAGTCTAATGTATATAAAAAATAGAAACACTTATGAAACAAACCAACAAACGGCAACCACTGAACAACATGTTTCTGACTTGTGACAGGTGAATAAATGAAGCGGGTTTAAAAGTTTTACAGGCGCCTATATTCGCCTTGTGTTTTTACGGGGACACAGAGCACTTAAAAAAGTTAAATCTTTTAAAATCAGTAAAGCTTATCAATGATCAAATAAGGTGTTTGTAAAACAATTATATGGGCTTTGCTCTTGTTGAAGACCGCATGGTGACCTTTAATTGTTAATTTCTTTGTCATTGTTGGTCTCGTGTGGAGAGTTATCTCATTGGCAATCACACCACATCTTCTTTTTTCATATATATAGGAAGTACACTACTAATGCATGGTGCTATTGCTAGTTATGTTAAATTCCTCAATTCCAAACAAATATCTCAAAAATAAGAGAAAACACAAACGACTCAACGTTAAAATGCAACACACAAAGAAACGAACAATAATACAACAATGGCCATCTTCCTGACTTGGTACAGGACACTTTTAAAGGGGAATAAAAGTGGTGGGTTGAACCTGGTTTTGTGGCATGTCAAACCTCGCACTTTAATGGCAAAGTTAAATATAACATTGAAATGACAACATAATATTACAGGACTACAATACAAATAAATAGAAAACATATTAGACAAAGAAAAACATGATTAATAGATAACAAAAAGCATCAGGTTAAAAATTCAATACGTCAAAAACGCGCCTTGTCCACACAAGACTCACCAGTGACGCCCAGATATAATAGATCGAAAGTGAAAAAGTACAAAGTTGTACAGCACTGAAGATCAAAAGTTGAAAAGGTTTCGCCAAATACGGCATTGTTTTTATGCCCGGGATAAGAACATTATTATTATATAGAACAATTCATGCTATTGCAAACAGTAAATTTTATCAAATGAATATGAAAGAGATATACATAAAGAAACTGAAACATTAACCAATTACAGAAAACTAAACCCCAATCAATAACGCCCAGATATAAAAGATCGAAAATGCGTCTTTCTTTAATAAGTTCAAGGTAATTTCTAATTGTTAAAAAATAAAAATTAAAAAGTGTTATACAAATATCACCATGACCAGTCATTCAACTTTCATTTATTACTATATTGATAGACAACTTTTAAGTTCGATGCATTTCCGTCAAAAACTTTAGTAACCATCATTCGTGCGTTAGGGGCATCGTCACTTCCGTTCAAATGTTGAGCCAGTAGTTGGAAAACTAAATTGCTCTATTGCAAAAATTATTCGGCAAATTAAATTTTCATGATTGACAAGCAGCACTGATAGGGAGTTTTGATTAAGTACGTACAAAACAAACTTTCTTTCTAGTTTACCCTGCACAATGAAGACCACAAAGACGCTTGATGAAAGGTAATAGTGCAGGGATACAGGCGTTCCCCTCTATCTGGTAAATGACGTCATAAAGGCGTCATCATTGATGAGTTTTTTCCCGGTGACGGATGAACTCGAAAGTGGTCCATTAAAATAGTGTACTTATTGTGAGAGTAACAGCCATGTGTAGAAATAATTTTTGGTACATGTATACTACCTACTGGTACCTGTTTGTGATTTTTGACCGGTACCATATTAGTGGTATTAAACCTGTATCTAATGAAAGTATTATTGTAATATTTGTGGTTCATATTTTTATTAATTTATTACTCAGTAAAAGGTAATTATTTAGTCAAAATGTACCGAAAATTAAACGAGCAAAACAAATTTCAGTCCAACTGTATGATAGCCCTTTTACCACTCACGAAAAATAGAGGATTGGGTGATGCGCGTGACACTGACTATAAACGACTGATAAATCGTGCTTTTAAAAGATTAATCTAATTCTAACTTCGTACTTTATTTGGCCTTTCTAACTTTTGTGGATTGGAGCATCAATGATGTGTCATTTAAAGACTAAACCCCCGTCTGGCGTATATACAAAATTTAATCCTAGTATCTATAGTTAGTTTAATGTTCCTTTATTTAGCATGAGGCTATCTTCATGACTATTTTAATCCCGCAATTGTGGTTTTGTGATATGGTAATTTTGAGTATTCTTGTTGAATATATTGTTTTAAGTGCTTAAGATTGTAGCACAATGTAGCAGACTATAAAGCTACTGTACATCAATTTTTTACAATCTAACATATTATTTAAATACACTCATCATAGATACCAGGACTAAATTTAGTATATACGCCAGACGCGTTTCGTCTACAAAAGACTCATCAGTGACGCTCGAATTCAAAAAGGTTAAAAGGCCAAATAAAGTACGAAGTTGAAGAGCATTGAGAACCAAAATTCCTAAAAGTGTTGCCAAATAAAGCTAAGGTAATCTATGCCTGGGGTAGAAAAGCCTTAGTATTTCAAAAAATTCAAAAATTTGTAAACAGTAAATTTATAAATATAACCATATCAATGACAATTCATGTCAGCACAAACAGTGCTGACTACTGGACTTAAAATTACTCACACATTGTTGTCAATATAATGGAAGTTTATTCTACTGTAATATACCATTGAGAGGTTTAGCTAGCCAAATAACAAGGTTTAATCAACAAATTTCTAAATAAGGATATGATTGTACCATGTTGAGAATATGAATGTTGTTTTCCATATTTTTTATGCGTTTGATCTTTTGATTTTGCCATTTGTAAATGACTTGTGTTTGGAAAATTCCTTGGAGTTCGGTAATTTTGCTTATTTTTTTTATTTCATATTTGTATCTATAATACTAAAATTACGAGGTCCTATTTGTCAGCCGTCATCACGTAAAAACGACAAATTCAAGAATTCATCTTTATATATAACTAATATCGGACAATAATGTTGATTAAAAATTACACCACTCCAGACCCTTTTGTTTTCCACATAATTAATATTGTCAATAATAATCAAGTTCCGGATCGAATCCGATACCGATACCAATATTATAATATATATTCACCTGTTGCCTATTACCTTATCTGTACGTTCCGCATCTGACAGGCGCACCACCAAAAGTAATATTTAGGACGCTACATATAATTAGACGGGTCATATCACAGGGTTGACACTACTAAATTCAATCATTGTCAATTTATTCCCTATTGTAGTATTTTAATTAGTAAGACTTTCTAAGATGACCATACGAATACTAAAAATCTGTAAGGCGTAGTTTTCAATATGTTAGCGGGCATGACGTAAAACAGCGAATCAAAGATTCATATGTATTAATTTTATAACTTATGTAGAACAATGCTGCTGATTAAAAAAAATACTCCATTCAAGGACCTTTTGATTTCCAAATAATTAATATTACCAATAATTGATAAGTTCCAGGTTGACAGGTTCAAGCAGGAAGATTTTGAAAGCAGAGAAAACTGTGCATTTTATAATCGGCATGACTTTATCTGATGACAATACCAATACTACAATAATACTTACGCATGGTTATATACTTTAATTCAGTCACGGACCTGCGATTTCACGGGTGTGTTCTAGTATCATAAAAAAATTAAGGCAATAACTTCTTTGAAAAGAAGCGAAAAGAAGTTCGAGTAGTATCTTTAACTTCCATTTCATCTACAAGGATATAAATAATGTTCTCTAGCTAAATAATGCAAAATTTGGTGAATATGTTGAAGGCATCTGTTACATCGAACTTGAAATAAAGGACACAACAGATACAATAAAATCTCCCCATATCTTGTCTTCTATCTAGAAATTGACAATGAGAGCGGGTTGAAAACTAATCTTTACGTCAAAAGAGATGAGAATCCCAACTTTCATTTTTCAATTTCTGTGAAAAGTAAAATAAAAAAAATACTGAACTCCGAGGAAAACTCAAAACGGAAAGTCCCTAATCAAATGGCAAAATCAAATGATGAAACACATCTAACGAATGGACAAATGTTGAAGCAATATTCCAGCAGCCCCTACATACGGGGTATATATCTCTTAGTTAATACAATATTCCAGGGCTTGTGTTTCCTATGACGAGATTTGCTGCTCATAAGCAAGCTTTAGCAGCAAAAGTTCCAAGAGATGAAGTTAAAATCATCCCTTCTGAAATTTTATGGACGCCATCATACGTTGGTTGTCAATTATGGATATCCGCTTTAAAATTATATCTATATGACAACTATTATGTCCCCGAGGGTATCACCAGCCCAGTAATCAACACTTCGATGTTGACATAAATAGCAATCATATGGTCATTTTTTATCAATTTCCCGTTACAAAACTTTATTTTTTTCGAAAAACTAAGGATTTTCTTATCCCAGGAATTATAAATGACCTTAGACCACAGTGTAGATACTATTCTGTACGCTATTCGGCAGTCGCGATTTTCGAAATAAGGATTTCCAACTGGCTAACAGAACGGTTTTGTTTCGGTGCTTTTTCTCATCATTTGTTTACTCCTATTTCTATAAAGTGCTTTGCACATCTTCAATGTACATGTATGTATATCATCATAAATGTGAGTAACTGTAACAAAAACATGCATAAGAATAAAAAATATACGTGTGCATCACACCAGCTTCATAGAAAAAAGTGGAATCGATGGACAATTTTGCTCTCGTACATGTAGTACAAAGCAAATAATCTGTTATTGCAAATATTTGCGTCAGTTTACAGTTAAATATATACTGTTTCAATATTCTTACCGTATTTAAGTAGAATGTTCGTATTTCAAATAAAAAAAAAATTCCTTGAGGATCCCAAAATAAATTACTGTACACT